>NC_134845.1:57238891-57554154 GCF_965363235.1 Mytilus galloprovincialis | reverse complement strand
AAAATAATGTTTGCAAAAGTATGAATTATTCGAAATTTTTGGTCCTCAGTGTTCTTCATCTTTGTACCTTTTTTTAACAACATTCCAATCTTTATAATCAGAGTGTCAATGGTAAGACTTGTGTGGACGAAACGCGCGTCTGGTGTATTAAATTTTAAACCTTGCAACTTTTGTTAGCTATTATTCGTGTGTTTCCCTGTCCTATATGGTCTTCCATTCATTTGTATCGTAGTCCTAACATGCAATGTTGTAATTTATATGTTTTATATTTAACGTTTCCATAAAAGCAAGAGATTTGGCATGTCACAAAACCTGGTTCAATTTTTTTTTTATTAAAATGTTCTGCACCAAGTCAGGAAAATGGCCATTGTTATATTATAGTTCGTTTCAGTGTGTGTTACATTTTTAAGTTGTGTTTCTGTTGTGTCGTAGTTCTCCTCTTATTTTTTACTTCTCATCTGTTTTATAGATAAAGGAAGATGTGGTGTGAGTGCAAATGAGACCACTCTCCATCCAAATAACAATTAAAAAAGTAAACCATTATAGGTCAATGTACGGCCTTCAACACGGAGCCTTGGCTCACACCGAACAACAAGCTATAAAGGGCCCCAAAATTACTAGTGTAAAACCATTCAAACGGGAAAACCAACGATCTAATCTATATAAAATTGGTGTTAATTTAATTAATAGTAGTTCTATGTTACCTTCAATATAGCGAAGATTTTTTCAATCCATATGACTCATCATATCTCATCTGTTTTATAGATAAAGGAAGATGTGGTGTGAGTGCAAATGAGACCACTCTCCATCCAAATAACAATTCAAAAAAGTAAACCATTATAGGTCAATGTACGACCTTCAACACGGAGCCTTGGCTCACACCGAACAACAAGCTATAAAGGGCCCCAAAATTACTAGTGTAAAACCATTCAAACGGGAAAACCAACGATCTAATCTATATAAAAAAAACGAGAAACGAGAAACACGTATAAATTACATAAACAAACGACAACTATTGTACATCTTATTCCTGACTTAGGACAGGTGCAAACATCTACAGCGGGATTAAACGTTTTAATGGTATCAAACCTTCTCCCTTTCTCTGAAACAATAGCATAACATCACAACATAGAAAAACCCACGATAACATATCAATTGGCAGGCTTAACTCAATTAAAAAACGCAAATTGATACACTATGAACGAATATATTTGATCTGCGATATCTCAATGCAAATGCACAGTTAATAAAATATTAGGGACAAACATTCAAGGCTAAAAAGCAAACAAACAAGTCCAAACAAAGCTATGGCAAGACACCACTGCGAAATATTTAACCCTTCGAAAATTATCACTTTTGAAAAAAAACCGGTTTTAATGATACAAATAAATCTTGAAGTTTATACAAATATAGTAAGTGAAAATTAGAAGATATTCCAAATAATCAAAGGTGGTATATAGACAAGTTCCATATTAATAAAAAATACCAAAAACCATTATAAACAGTATGAACAGGTCGAATTAACAAGAAAATACGATTTGAGAGTACTCGCATGTTTATTTCAGACACAGACACAGACACAAAAAACATTTCATTAGCACTCTATCGGTATATGCGTGAGAACATAGTTGGAACAGAGAATTATGTAAAAACACTCAGAATGATGAATACAGTCAGGGATAATGTGACATGTGACAAGAACGAAACCGTTATTACAAGTGGAAGTTTTGGAGAAGGCCTTGAAATGAGAGGAAGTGATTTGGATGTAATGTATGTATCTAAATATATGGAGGTTTATGAAAACGTTCAAACGTCTTTAGATTTAAATGTTTTATATTTGTCAATGGAAACAGATGATGTAAAGGCTGGTTTCGCTCAGTTGCTATATAAACGACAATTTAGTCAAATTTTAGATGGTTACTTTGAAGAACATAATGGAAAATATTATTTTTCGAACACATTCTATGTAGAAGAACTTGAGCGTAATACAAATCTGGTAAAACATGGGCCATGTGTATCTGACAAAGACGGAACGCATGACTATGCCTTGTGCTTACATTGTAAAACATGGATATCACAAGCAACACAGTGGATAACAAGATCAAATAACTCATGGCCAAGTTACATGGTCAAACAAAGTATTATAAAACATGGAGTACTTTTTGTACCAGTAGGAATAAAAGGGTCACCAAAAGAGAATATAGAATGGGGAATTTCTTTTTCTGTTGGTGAAAAATTTCTAATTAATACTTTTACACATACACAACTGTTATGCTATGCTCTCCTGAAAATTCTTTTGAAGATGTGATATCCACCTACACCGAGTGTGAAGATTTACTCTGTTCATACTTCTTGAAAACAATTATGTTCTGGATATCAGAAGAATTACCACAATCAATATGGAAACCAGAAAATCTTATACATTGTTTTATGCGATGTTTAAGAAGACTTATTTATTCTGTTGACTATTCAATTTGTTTACATTATTTCATTCCAGAAAACAACTTGTTTGAGAACAAAATAGAGGGACGCGCTCGTAGAATACTGTTGGATACACTTTATAAGCTGCATAGTTACGGATGGCGATGCTTGTTATTTTCAGATCAATTATCTAATTTTCAGGTATCAATGTGGATGTATCCTATCGAACCACATACATTGCATAATATCGAGTTAGCAAAAATTCTGAATTCAAAATTATTATTTTTGGCTAATATCATGTGTAATGAGAATAAGCCGGACACTATTGTATACCAAAGAGAAATATGTCAGATAGTGTCGTGTCACCAATCTTCACTAAAGTACTTAAATACATACTACTTATCAGTGTTGTGTGGACATTATGCGCAGTGTGTTCCACTGAATAGTTCTAGAAATAGCAATAAACATCAATACAAACAAAACAAATCCTGTCTTTGTACTCTCCTGCAAAATATTTATCATGACAGTGTTTCTGGATGGCTGATGTTAGCTTCGTTTTTCTATAGGAAAAAAGAATACAGTAAGGCTTTACACATTATCGTGTATTCTATATCGAAATGTACTCCTGAAAAAATACACCGCTTCATGGATATGTCGGATATGCATGTCCGATTATTCAATTTGCAAGTGTTTAAAAGAAAAAGTAATGTACAAATGTTGAAAGTATTTTTGGTAGATTTTATGAATTTTAGACAAGATTCTTGGCTTATACCATATGAACTACAAATAGAAGTGAAAAATTACGATTATTTTATTTCATCTATAGTGTATGCTTATTTTCTAAAATTGTTATGTCATTATCATCTCAATAATGTTAGACATTGTCAGGATTGCCTACGAACTTTACAACTTATTATAGATGAAAACTATTTGATTGAAAGTATGAGTTGTTTTCATTCTAAATCCTACAAAATTCTCGGAAGAGCTTTACAATTATTAGGAGAAAGTTGATCCACCCGACATCCATTTATGCGGTCTGTTGAACTAGATCTGGATCAAAGATAACACTTTTGTAAAGAGACTTACACTTATGAGCCCGATGTGATATGTGTGCATTTTGTTGAACAATTCGTAAAAGACTGTCAAACATATTTCACTGATATGTATTTCAGTTCAATCGATTTTTTGGTTTTCTAGAACTTTGTATTTTGTTCAGTTCAAATCTTAAAACAAGGAATTATGTTCAAGAGGGAAATAACAATTATATATTTTTTTTATCAAAAATAAACAAAACTTTATTTATAACATTTCAAAAAACCTGTGTTTTTGTTCTAGTGGAAGAGAATATAACTGGGCCGGGAGAAAGAAGAAGATTGAGACATGAGAGAAACGAGGAGGGGATTATACTTCACCGTACCCCCTTTTTTATCTGAAGTTTAAATTTAAAACTAAACAAGAACTAAAATAAATAACTCCGCCAAAAACAAGACGAAAACTCTTGATAACGAATATTTAGCAAAACAAAATACAGGAAGGCAATGCATTCACAAGTGAAAGTAAATTTTAACACAGATAACAAGCAAAATGAAATGACGCAATTTGCCAATACTTTTTACACATATTACTGTGGACTTTCTTTCAACCAGCTGGCTCCTCTCTAACATTTAAAGTTTGTTATTTGTTACACCTGTAACGTTCATTAATTTGTATGTGATTGTGCTTTTAGAAAATAACATTCCCTTTATGACCTATTGGTTAGGGAAAACACATTTTTATATAGTTATTGGTCTATAACAGAAACGAAAGTAGATTAAACACGTAACGGAAATACACACCTTTTACAACTCAAATAAAATGACAGATACGTATTTTGTTTAGGAGTTCTAAATCAGTATATTATCTGAAAGTTCAAACGTATATATAACTCCATCATCAATTGTTGTCGAATTTCTTTACCACGTACATAGAAAGGAAACATAAATCAATCGTTATAAACGTTTACACGTAAATCTTTACTTCCAAACAAATTAAGGTTTGCTCAATGTAACAAACATTACAAAGACAGGAAAATGACAGTGAAATTTCCTAGTCGGAGATAACACGAACACGAACATGAAGTCCAATGTAATGGTAAATTTTAATAAAGGTTTATTTGTAAGACCTACTGAAGGATGATATGCCTTAATACGTACTTTGATGTTTAAGTATACTAGTATCTAATGACGTAATATGAAATTTATTTCAATTTTTCATTACGTTTTTACTCGAAATGAGCATGGTTTACTTTTTTCTTCTACAATTACTACGCCCATAGACTACCCAACTCTAAGCACATAAGACTACTAAAAACCAAACTAAAGTTCAAATGAATACCCACACGACAGTGCCATGTGCTGATTTTAATTGCACATTATGATACGTAATATCATGTCGACAAAATATAGTCAAACAATTCATAATTACTACTGAAATCAAAACATTTCATATTACATCAAATAAATTCACATAAGCAAGATAAACAATTTCAACTGAGAAACACGTCAAGTCGAGTCGGCCCTGTCGTGCTGAATGGCTATATCACATGAAGCGCGGAAAAACAACTAACAGTCTATGGAAGACAACTAGAAGAAATAAATTTCAATCTGATTCAGTTCCTTTAAACGGTTGAAATTACATTTCTTCTACAATTACTATGCCCATAGACTACCCAACTCTAAGCACATAAGACTAATAAAAACCAAACTAAAGTTCAAATGAATACCCACACGACAGTGCCATGTGCTGATTTTAATTGCACATTATGATACATAATATTATGTCGACAAAATATAGTCAAACAATTCATAATTACTACTGAAATCAAAACATTTCATATAACATCAAATACATTCACATAAGCAAGATAAAAAAATTCAACTGAGAAACCCGTCTAGTCGAGTCGGCCCTGTCGTGCTGAATGGCTAAATCCCATGAAGCGCGGGAAACAACTCACGGTCTATGGGAGACACCTAGAAGAAATAAATTTCAATCTAATTCAGTTCCTTCAAACGGTTGAAATTACATTTCTTCTACAATTACTACGCCCATAGACTACCAAACTCTAAGCACATAAGACTAATAAAAACCAAACTAAAGTTCAAATGAATACAAACACGACAGGTCCATGTGTTGATTTAGTTGCATATTATGATACGTAATACCATGTCGACAAAATATAGTCAAACAATTCATAAATACTACTGAAATCAAAACATTTCATATAACATCAAATACATTCACATAAGCAAGATAAAATAATTCAACCGAGAAACACGTCTAGTCGAGTCGGCCCTGTCGTGCTGAATGGCTATATCCCATGAAGCGCGGCAAACAACTCACGGTCTATGGGAGACACCTAGAAGAAATAAATTTCAATCTCATTCAGTTCCTTCAAACGGTTGAAATTACATTTCTTTTACAATTACTACGTCCATAGACTACCCAACTCTAAGCACATAAGACTAATAAAAACCAAACTAAAGTTTAAATGAATACCCACACGACAGTGCCATGTGCTGAACTACAAAGAACGGGAAATATATTTTTTATCTTGCTTATAGAACTTAATTCACTTTGAAAATAAAAAGTCAATACCAGGTTATAAACCTAAATTTTCAGAAACAATTAATCTGTCTTTTAAAGAATCTTTAAAGTCACAAGAAACGAGTGACCGGTGAAAAATAATGTTCTTCCAATTCTTGAACCAATATAAACAAACATCATAAACTTAGTCTTCTTTGCTCGAATTTATCATTTTTGCCGTGTAAATTTCGTATAATCGTCATTTTTTTTTCAATCAGTCAGTGTTGTTGTGAAAATATGGCAGGTAATTAAAGTTCGTGTTTTGAAGCCGAAGTTTGACGATTGTCACCTGTTTGTCAGCAATCGACAAAAAATCAACAATAAAGCATGAAAATTGAGCACGTGATTAACATGTAAATTCAGATAATAGTTTATTTTAAGGACATCCATGCGTATTGCGACCACCGGATTTTTACGAGTTGGGTCAAACTGAGGTCACTTTGCATACGGAAAATATGTCGTGGGAATTGCTTCCTGGAACGAAGCAATTAAAATAAAGTAAACTTCCTCTAAATATGAATAAATTAAAGAATTTTCTTCAGAAAAAAGTATATGAACATAAGTTTTATAATGAAAACTATCCATTGGGTTATAAAACAACATATGCATTATTTTGTTTTAATTTGATGTTTCATATGACTTTAATATAACCGTCCTTGGCCATCTCTGAACGCCATCTGCCATGTCTTTTGAACAATCGATCGGAAATACCTAAATTAGCGCAAGTTGTAGCACCGCCAGAACGTAAACTGTGTAATCCATATTTCTTAATATCTGACACAAATGATTGAAAAGCTTCAATAAATAATTCTCTCATACGTGTGTAAGACAGTGGTTTATTTTCCTTCGAAGAACATATCTATCCTTGAATTTTGTTAATTTTTTAAAAATAAATTCTTCTGATTCCGGCAAAATATCAGCCCACAACAAATATAACTTTAAATTCTTAACTGGACACATATCGGAATCCATACAGGCTATTACTACAGAATTGCCATCACGATAAATATCAGTTTTACTTTTCGGAATAAATATAGATATATAACCTAATTCAAAAATGATATCACATCTCCGTATATTTAATAGCTCGGACACTCTCAAAAAACCTGAATAAGCGAGTAAACACGCACATATAATACGCTGTGACATAACATTATATTCCTTAAATGACGAACTATACATTTTAGATAAAAGCTCAGGAGTAACTGGTTCCTTTTTCTTAATTCGAGTAGCTAATCGTTGTTTTGCACCTTCTAAAACATTTTTGACAACTAAATTATCAGAAGGAGACGTTTGACCAATCATATGATGTGCCCATTGTATACTATAAAATGCTGAAATAACCGGACTAGCAGTGTAACTGTTCTGAACTAATGAAGATAAATATAGTGCAACGTGCATAGATTTTTCCGGTAAAATATCACAACCACTTATACCGTTATGAACGTCCCACTTTTTCCAACGGATAAATCCTGCATGATAAGTTTTAACGGTACTGTCAGCTTTAGATTCGCAAAGTAAATCCATAAGGACACCAACATTGGTATGCAGAACTTGTGGCAACAAATTAATCTCAGATTCATAAGCCTGCAAAAACACATGTATAAACAATAATTAAACAATAACAGAATCTTAAATGTAAGTAACTATCAACAGAAAAATACTTGTTAGTACATCTCACAAGACTATGTACAATAGTCTTAATGCTGATTATAAGCATTTGTATTTGATAGTATATTAGTTCTCAACAAGGCCATTTAAAGCCTTAATGCCAAAAAACGAAAACCAATTCAGATATGCATTGTAACGTTAGTACACAAACAAGGCACTAACAGCCTTTAACATATTATCTGTGAAATCCAGATAAGCATACACAGCTTCATAAACAAAATAGGTTTACAACCTACATACATATCAGTATTATATTCTGAAATCTAGCCGTAAAGCTAACATCTTAAATGTAAGATCAGTATTACCAAAAATGGCCTTCTTGCTTTTACCAGGAGTATAAAACTCCTTACCGCTTGGTAATTCTACATATGCAATAACTTGATCTGTGAAGTCGCCCCCTTATGGGCATAACATAGGCCAATAACTTGTGGATGGCCAGCTAGGAACAATCAATGAACCTACAGCGGTGCATTGTTTCATGTAATTAATTACACGTGGTATAAGAAATACAGGTGGTACAAAAAGACCGTTGACCAGACACCAATCTACTGTAAACGCATCAATACCAGAAGAATATTCATTCCAAAATCTTGAATAAAATACCAGTAACTTGAAATTGTGATCAGAAGCAAACCAATCTACTTCATGCGGGCCCCATAAAGATTCTATCAATTGCAAAATGTAATATGATATTCCCCGATCATCATGATCAACCATACGACTCAGAAAATCAGCTTTTTCGTTTAGTGTCCTAGGTATCCAAACTATATCAATGTTGACATTGTACTTCAAACATGCGCTAAATATGTCCAACGCTAAATTCTGTAAAATAGTTTTTGTACTTCCTTTGCTAACAATGCTCACAATATTTTGGTTATCTGTAAACCATTTAACCTTTTTTTCCGGATATAATGTTAATTAAAGACAGCAACACTTTCTTTACCTCAGAAAGTTCCTTCTAAGTTGAACTATTACTAAGTTCTGATTCAACCCATATACCATGTGCAATGTTTTGTGGTGCTTCTACAATATAACCACCAAAACATGTATCACTAGCGTCACTGTAGATAATACTATGACATGATTCATCAACACTGAAATGTTTTACATTAACTTCACTTATATACAGTTTCCAGAACTGTAACTGTTCAATACTAGATTCTGAAAGTTTAATATAAGAATACCAAGACGCAGATGTGTTCACGTCTATAGATAAATGTTTTGTCATTAAATAAACTAAATATCCAATAACAAAGTATGTAGATATTATCTACAACAGATGCAACTTTTTTCACATACACGCTTTTACGCCCAGTCAACAAGATATAATGTCATCAATAGAATGTATCATCTTATTTATTCTGTTATCTGGTATTTTGTAAAAATCATTTTCTCTATCAATAAATGTACCTAACCAAAACAAACGTTAAGTAGGTTCCCACAATGACTTTTCAGCCTTAGGTACAAAGCCACTTCTAACTAAATCTAGCGGAACTTGTTCTGACACAATCTTGCACATTTTTAGATCTTGTTCTATACCCAAACCATCATCAAGATACATTATAAATTGCTTACCTTCAGATCGCCATTTCTTTACAAGTGGCCTAGTCAGTTTAGTAAAGATAAAACAAGCTGTACTCAAACCAAATGGTAAAACAAGAAATTTGAAAAATGTAGGACAGCCATTAATGATCAATGAAAATTCCAAGTACTCTGTGTGTGGTTCAAAAATGTCAATATGGTGATAAGCTGAGTGAATGTCGTACTTAAACATGGAATAATTCAATTTAATATGCTGTTGAGCAGTTCTCATGTTCTCAAATTTAACGTTCTGTTTCCATAAATGTTTTTTTTACCGCTCTCAAATCAAGTATTAATATTTTCTTTAAATTAGACTGAACCGATACAGTAAGAGGAATAACAACAAAAGGTCGTTGGTTACACTGAACTATTAACCCTCTATGTAATAAACTTTGCACACAAAATCACAAAATCGGATTTTTTCAAAACTGATAAATTGTTGAATAAATACGTAAACGGAGGAGTAGAATAAAATGATATCTTATAGCCATCTCTTATAGTATCAATTATATAGTCATGTGCACCAATATCTATCCAAAATTGTATATTTTCCTTCAGCCTACCCTTAAGGTGGCTCATGGGTACAAAAATTTTAGCAAAAAATTAAACCTTTATTTTTTCATTACAAATTTTATTTATTACACTATTAGTTGTTACTTTATGATATGGTACAAAAAACAACCCAAAAAAATTATTTGGTTTGGCCCCAGATGACTTTAAAAATTGAAAAAGCTCCAAATTATCTCCCTTTGGTGCAAAAATGCCATTTTTTGGCCTTAAATTTGAAATATCTTTTTTAACTCATCGGTGACCTATATTTTTTATTATTGTTTTCAAATAAGCTGTACATAACCTAAATAATTGTAAAATTTAAGCGATTTCTTATATTAGGTTATTTTTTTATTTCGATATTTCCTCTTTTTCTCCTATTAGTTCAACAGAAAAAAAGGACATTAACAAAAATGTATGCTTCTTCTAGAGGCAGATTTTAGCTTAAATGAACGGTGACCCCATTTTTTTATTTCATTTTTCTTTAAAGTATATGATAAAGTTCATTTATGAAAAAATATAGCGAAATCCTATATTAGAAAAAAAATTCATTTATACCCAGGAGCCCCCTTAACAATAATATCAGTACCATCTTCCTCATACTGGTAATAATCATGTGTAAAATTTTGAACATACTCATTATCTAAAGAACTAATGTCAAAATTATACTTATCTTTTACAAAGCTAGTTTCTTTTGTGTGATGCTGCTGTCTTGTTGTTTTGGAAGGGGCAGTTAAATCTCCAGTGTTTCTACGACCCACAGTTGAAGCATATGGTCCCCGTTGAGATTTTCCAGCGTACTGGTCCTGGGCATACGGGAAACCTCCATACCAAGACGGCTGGCCCCCTCCAAAGGGCTGTTGAGAGGTGAAGCTAAAGCTGGCGGTGGCAGGAATCTGCTGCTGTTGGTTTGCTCTTAGTCATTTTTTTCCTAATGGCCCTGTTTTCAGCCCTTATAATCTTGGACTCATCTTCAGAATCGCTAGCAATTGGGTTTGCCTCTTACTGGCTAGCTGTATCCCACCCTCCATCAGAAGTATCCGCGATCTTTATTAGCTTATTTCTATGTTTAAGCCTATCTGTACAGGATGCAACAATGTCTCTATTATAATCAACATTGTCAATAGCCCAAATAGCTTGGATTAAATCTTCAAGGTTTTGTGTATTATAATTGAACTGAATTTTGTTACCTTCAGAACGCCATTTGTACTGGGAGTCCGACTTCAGCTTCTTAACTTGAGACTTCATGCTCTGATTTGTGCCATGGATTTCGTCGCGCAAACTATTTATTTTTTCACTTATCTTAGTGTCAACAAAAACTTCGATATCTTGCTTTAGACGAAGAACTGCGTCTAAAACTGTCCTCAAAGATATTTCTTCATGAGGTGTATCGGAATCCATATTTAGTATAACTGCGAAACACGTCTAGTCGAGTCGGCTATGTCGTGCTGAATGGCTAAATCCCATGAAGCGCGGGAAAACAACTAACTGTCTATGGGAGACAACTAGAAAAAATAAATTTCAATCAAATTCAGTTCCTTCAAACGGTTGAAATTACATTAGTTGAAATTAGGCAATACATAACAGTAGATATTACCACGTCGGTAATTTAAGTATTTTATGTTTTTGTTTCTTTTGTTATTTTATTCTAATATTTGTGTTAAGTATTCTTCAATTTAAGTCAAGTGCTTTTCACCTGATTTTACAGGTTGTTTTTGTGTTGTGTAGTAACACCACTTTCCCAGAACTGGGCTAGTACACGTGTTATCTATTACCAAACAATGGTAAATTTCACAGATGAGACGGGCAGGCTTAAATACATGTTTTACACCACACTCGTCATGTTTTTTCATGATAAGCCAGAAATATGTAGTGCATTGGTTGTCGTTGACCACTGTTTGTCATGTTCGTTTTTTCGTTGTTTTTTTTTTACTCCTTATGAAGACAAACCAGGACATTTATTATTGCTTACTATACGATTTCGGTTTAGTGTAAGTATTCCTCTTGTATTAACATCTTTGTTCTTTTTTTTCGTTATTTGTTGTTTTATAGACAATCGCACTATACCTCTTATTTTGATATATATATTTAGCTAAGTAAACATGTTCAATAGGTTACACAACCTCCTCCTGTTTGATACTCTGTATTACACATTATATTCCTTCATAAGGACCATAACAAGCATTCAAAGTTTAATGAAAACTACAACCTTAACTTTCAAAGATTAAAATTTTCACCGGACCAAAAATACTAATACAGACAGGAGAACAACTGTTACTCTTTAACCTTCGAGGGACAGTTCAGACAGTTAGGTTGTATCTTATTTTACCAGTATGATTCAATTTTTGATTTCTTATATTTGGTCGTTTCCATTCTTTATGCTGCGTTATGGAGCATTACCTACCTACACTTCTAGAGCGCATGAGATCGTGTTTATGATGTGGTTTTTAGGTTGTTGCTTGTCTTTTGTTCGCTGTTGAACTATTTTTTTACATGGAATTGTCAGTTTATCTTAGACTTCAGTTGAATATTCCTTTTGATTTGTATGCCACTCTTTTTTTAAGATCAATTGACATTGCAGGTTCAATGTTAACGGTCAACATGGTAAACATTGATATTCATCCCATACGGCAAATCCTTATATGTATTGCAAATTTATTAGTGACACAGAAATAAAAGCCATATACATAGCATAAGCACTGTATTGTTATATGTGTCAGAACATAGTTGGGTCAGAGAATCAGGTGAAAAATATTAGATAAATAAATAATGTCAGGGATTAAATAACAAGCAACACATTTATTACCATTATCATATGCGGACGTTTTTGAGAAGGCCTTGAGATGAAAGGAAGTGATTTGGGTGTAATGTGCGTAGCTAAAAACATGGAGGTTTATGAAGAAATTAAAACAGCTCACAATTCAAATTTAACATATTTGTTTATGGAAAAAGATGATGTCAAACTTTGTTTCACTCAGTTGCTTGTAGAACATGCTAAACAAACGAGTAATCAATGTCCATGTAAGTACTATGAAGAACTTAATGGAAACCATTTCGAGCGCAATATTTAAAGAGCTCCTGCGTAATGCAGAAAATGTAGTTGATGGACCATGCACTTCAATATTTAATCGATATGGAGTGTCGCTGGGATTCTGTTACCCCACCCTTTTTATATAATTTAGATCTTAAACATGCATACCTTTTCATATATTGCAAAGGTCAAATTGTAACCTTTTCTTCTTTTGGTTGGGTTTTATGGTGTGTGTTAGAAAAGAGGCTTAGATTATGTATGAAATGTTGACTTACGTCGAGGCTTTCATAACTTTCGGCTGTTACAAAATGACAGGGCTTTTCATATACAATTAATTAGACATTTATCGACCTTATCATACATTTCTGATAGTTTTCCCAAACTATTCCCATATTCTCAAGCTGTTAAAAATTACATATCCTAGCCCCCTCCCACGAGGTGTACCATAATTAGTTCAGTTTTATACAGGAAACAAGGAACTTAAGAACTTTCTCATGTAAAATTAGTGGAAGAATTTAGATTATTCCAAAACATATGTCCGTTTAATAATTTATTTAAAAAAAAACATCCTGTGTTTTCGTTTATCTTATATTAATAACATTAAAAGATAGAGAAATACATCTATTATGAAAATCCAACTTTCATTGTCCTCTCTGAACAATTGACGGACATGATCAGTAAATACAGGACAAATCAAATTAAAATCCCAAATAGAATAGTTCTTTAACAAACTGTTTGTAATTATAAAACATGTATGTAATTATTCACTGATGCTATTATATTTGTATATGTAAATTTTATAAGCTGTATTGCTTCTGAATAAAAGACTATTATTATTATTACAAATGTACTTGAATCAACCTGCAACAATTAACCATAGCACTTTTTTCAACCTGTTATTTTTTTTATTAATGGCCCGCATTTATAGGCACAATCCTTTCTGAATCTCTCTCTACCTATTGCCTCCAGCTTAAAATAGATATTAGAAAATATCCAAGTCACAAAAAGACCCAATTATTACTAGTGCAAACTCATTCAAAAGCATGTTTGCCTATCTATTGCTGATGTTAAATAGTATCTAATTAGATTTGCGTCAGCTTTTATTTCAATTTGAACAAGAATGGGTAGTCTTTAAAAAAAAATGCTTGTAGTTAAATGACATTTATGTCAGAGTTGATAGTAACTGGATAACATGCCGTAGAGAAATACAACATATAGTTTCTTGTTACTAATCCTGAATACAATCCACCTTTGCATACTCCATGTCTACGAAGTGTACAGCAGGCACTCAGTGTATACAATTAAACACTATAAAAATAGGTAATAAACGCCAATACAAACAGAAAAAATGCTGTCTTTTATCTTTGCTAATTTGCTGTGTCTAAACGCCCAGTAGTCTTTCCTTATATAAAGCACATCGCTCTGTACCTTTAAAACCCGTCATTGTGTAATAGTGCTTTTGTAAATTTTGTATTCCTGACTTTCAGTTTTGTCAATGTGCTTTGTTTTTATACCTTTTTGTGCTTCTTCGTTACTTATATGTTGGCTGTAATAGTGATTCAGATGATGTTGACTGCTTTACCCTTATTTGTGACATTTTTACCTATCATGTTTGTTTTCTTGTTCACATATCGTTGTCAATATAATGGAACGTGATGCAAGTGTCATACAAGTGAGAGATTTAGCTAGTTTTTAAACCAGGTTTAATCCACCATTTTCGACATTAAGAAATGCATGTACCAAGTCAGAAATATAACAGTTGTTATCAATTCGTTTGATGTGTATGAGCTGTGTATGAGCTGAGCTTTTTGATTTTGCCATTTGATAAGAGACTATCCGTTTTGTGAATTTTCCTTGAAGTTCAACCTTGTTTTAATTTTACTTTTAAATATTATTGCAGTCTAATGGAAAATAAGAAAAGAATGTTCATAAAAACTTGCATACTGACGTCTTCTGATGGAAAAAATATTCACAAAAGAATGAAAAAATATTTAAAAAAAACCGATTACAATGAATATAAGAACGGTTAAAAATACATTTAGAAAAGAAAGATCAACATCAACATACTTTAAGAAAAAGTCTGATAAACAGACCTATAAAATTGAGAATGGAAATGGGGAATGTGTCCATGAGGCAACAACCCGACCAAAGAAAAAAAAAACAACAGCAGAAGGTCACCAACAGGTCTTCAATGTAGCGAGAAATTCCCGCACACGGAGGCGTCCTTCAGCTGGCCTCTAAACAAATATATACTAGTTCAGTGATAATGAACGCCATACTAATTTCTAAATTGTACACAAGAAACCAAAATTAAAATAATACAAGACTAACAAAGGCCAGAGGCTCCTGACTTGGAACAGGCGCAAAATGCGGCGTGGTTAAACATGTTTGTGAGATCTCAACCCTCCCTCTCCCTATAACCTCTAGCCAAGTCAGGAACGTTGGGTTCAGTGGTTGTTGTTTGTTGATGTTATTCAGAAATGTTTCTTATTCTCGTTTTATATATAGATTTCGTCGATGGTTTTTCCGTTTGCATGGTTTCACAGTAGTAATTTTTTTGGGGTCCTTTATTGCATTGTGAGATGAGGCCCGTGTTTATGACCGTACTTTGAGCTATAATGGTGTACTTTAACAAATTAGGATTTGGATGGAGAGTTGTCTCATTGGCATTCATACCACATCTTTTGATATGTAACCAATATATTTATAAACAAGCCATTTTAACTACACTGTTAAAATAACCTGAAAGATCTCATATTTTTTGAAATTTTTCAATGAGGCAATTAAACGGGTTTAACAGAAACAAATCTTATTCGTGTCTCTCAATTTTCACCAGCTGTTTAGTCTTTAAAAGAGGTTATATATTATACTAAATTGTGATTTGGTATAAATTTGAATGTTTGAGTTTACTGTTCAAACGTAAAAATAAAAACTAACCAAAAAAACGGAAGTTCAAATCTTAATTAAGGGGTAGAATGGGGATTTATTTTCTAAACATATTCCATTCCTACATTACAAACTACAAACTTGTCTGAACAAAGTGCTCCAAATTATTTAAATCCTTAAGAACTGAAACGGGACGTTGGAAAATTTTGCAACACGGATACTTTGCTATTACCAACATGACCAAATGCAACTGCAATCGATAACATTAATATTGAAAAAAGAAACACTCTGTGATTCTGCAAATCATTTTTGAATTGAAATAATTCAACATGTGTAGTTTTTTTTTATAACATCAATGAATGGAAATACGTCTCCATTAAAAATCTAATTTTTATTGTCCTTTATGGACAATAGATGGACGTGATCAATTATCACAGGACAATTTATAGGTAAATCCCACATGTAATACGTCTTTAAAAATGTACTTAAAGAATCTCGCATTAATTAACCATACATGTAGCACTTGTGTGGGTTGATGTACAAGTTTGATTGTTTTATTTAACCGGAACTCAGTTAAATGTTAAAATGAAAACCCCGCCACATTCTTTATGTATGTGCCTGTCCAAAGTCATGAGCCTGTAATTCAGTGGTTGTCATTTGTTTATATTTAAAATATTTGTTTTAGGTTCATTTTTTGTACATACATTAGGCCGTGTTAGTTTTCTCGCTTGAATTGTTTCACATTGTCATTTCGGGGCCTTTTATATCTTACATGGGCTTTGCTCATTGTTGAAGGCCGAACGGTGACCTTTGGTTGTTAATTGCAGTGTCATTTGAAACCTTGTGAAGAGTTGTCTCATTGGCAATCAATCATACCATATCTTCTGTTAATATAAACAACAAAAAGTTTCATAACTTCTTTTGAGGGTAGAATGCTGATTTTTCCCAAACATATTCAATTCCGTGACTACTAACTACAAACCAAGAGTGTACAAACTGATAAAAATCATTTAAAACATTAGAACTGAAAAGGACATTTAAAGGTTTGCCACAAGGATACTTTGCTATTACCCAATGCAACTTCAATCAACAAAATAATTAATAAAAAACTATTCTTTGTTTCCGCAAATCATTTTTAAATTGAAATAAATTCAATAAGACTATTATTTTATTTATAACATTAATAGATGGAAATACATCTATAGTTGAAAAAACCATTCCCATTGTCCTCCCTTGAACAATGGACGGACGTGATACATGATCACAGGACAAATTATCTAAAAATCCCACATGGAATACGTCTTTCAAAATGTACTGGAATAAACTCATATCAAATTACTTTACCATTTTTTTGCTTGTCAATTTTATTTACCAAGCAAGCACAGTTGTAGCCATTAAAACCTTTTTTATCCTCTGTTTGTGTCTCCAGCTCTAAAGTATGTGTGACTATATATTGCTGATGTAAAACAGTATGATACACATTTTTGTAAATTTTTATATTAAATTCGAAGTAGAATATAATAGTCTATAAACCAAACCTGTTCAATGACATTTATATATAAAGTAAGACCTGTCGGTATCATCATTCCGTATTCGTTTTATAAGGTATCTAGATATTGAACTTTTGGTGTACCTATTGATTAAAAGATAGATACAAGAAAAGAAAAATATAAAAATGTCTACGCTTAAGCAAATAGTCATGCATTACTAAGAACAAGAAAGAAAAAAGAAAAACTAATTAGCACATACGTAATACATGTATTTTTCACAGTTCAAATTCAATTTTCATTTCTCATTTTTTAATGATTTAACCTCATATTATTCTCCAACTACAGAAGATAGTAACGTTTTAAAACTGTATTCTCAGATCTTAAAAGCCAAAAAGGCATTGCAATTTTAAGTATAATACTGAAACTAATTATTATTAATACTAATATGTATTTTCTAAATTAGGGCATTCTTACCAGGACAATGAAATATTGTGTTTTAATGCGGACAAAGAAAAAAGCATAAATACTGTATCCCGACAAAATCACATCAAACCTAAACAGACCAGAGAAAATGGAAGGTGAGAAAATTAAGATATACATTTAACTAAGAAATGTTCGAATTGTTTTAGACTGCTAGTCACTGAACACATTTCAGGAAATTCGTTTTCCGATTAATATAGACTACTTATGACTTCTGACTCGAATTAAAATATCACGCTGTTAATCAATACAGTAGGATTTTATCTGGTGCTGACATCAATAGTATGCACTGGAAATGTTCGATGGTTATGCATAGGATTACAGCTTAGCAATGGCCCCAAATATATAATGATTAATTGTATTTTGCGATAAATTATCTATTTTTAGTTTTAATAAAGTACTAAAAAGTAAGAGACAGTTTAAACTAAATGTCCCAAAAACGGATTATGTTTACTATCATACTGTTTCATTAATTATGTGCCAATCAGCGTAGTCGTCTTAATATTATTTTACTTTCGTTTTATTCTCTGAAATTGTAAATATCAATCAATCTGCTGGTGGCAATTCATATGTCAAATATCAAACACCAAATAGCAAACCGACCGCTTACTTATTACCTAATATACTTGTATGTTACACGAGGGACTCATTATACATGTTCGTAAAATGACAATGTTTTGCAAATTTTGATGTTGAATCTATTCCGCGGTTGTCTATCCCAATATAATTATTATGCATTTAAAATCGGCAAAATGGTATTTAACACGCGTACATTTCTGCATTTAATAATTTGTGGCTGTCCTCCACAGTGTCATACCCGATGAAATATCTCATCTCTACATGAACTGCCGATGTTAAAAAAAGCTAAACAGAGATACCAAGGGGGATATTTTGTATTACAGACGTGCGTTTCTACTACATATAACTTTTAAGTACTACAATCAAAACAGTTTAAAGGCCAAATGAAGTATGAAATTGTAAAGCATGCAGGACCAACAGGTCTCTAGATTGGTATTTTTAAAACTTTTTGACAAAATAGTTATGAAAAGGATCAGCTTTGATTTTTAACTGTAACCCCTCATACTTCGGTAATTTACATGTATGTACGTTTTATATTGAATTTTCTCTTGTGCTTGGAAAACATTAAGTTCAGCCCAGCCCTTTCTGTTCTGTTTTACATCATGGTTTTGCGTTATGTTGTTACACCGTCGTCATAGAATGGGACTAATACATAAATTATCTATTTGAAATGATTTGTACTAGTCCCATTTTAGAGGGACAGGTTAACAAACATGTTCAGCTCCAAAATGTTCTTCTTGTTATTTTCCGAAAAACCAGTAGTTTTTTTTATTCAGTGCTTGTCATTTACCTCTGTATTATTCTAGTCTAATTTTATATTTTGTTTAACACAAAGTTTTGTCAAAACGATGACTTTACGTTATATATATAGTATATATATCGTACTTTAATTTTCACATGTTGGTCTTTTGTTCTTATTGATTGTTACTGTATTGACCATTAGAGTAAAACTCGTATTTTATCATCGATAGTTTAGTAGACTTGTATCATATAATACAGGAACTCCTCATAATATGAACTCTGCACTACCCAGTGGATGCATTATCAGGACCATTTAAGTAATTTAAGGTTCGTTAAAAAAAAAACCACTTGTAAAATATAAAATGTTCAGTCGAAAATACTTCTACTTGGACGAATAGACGTTTTCTCGTGCTTTCATATTTATTTGCTTTCTGAAATAAAAAAAAGTTCGGCTCATTTCCCATGAGAACAAATGTTCTTTATATAATGATTTTCCTATTAGCCAGTCGGTTTGCATCGAATCTTACCATTAAACTAGTATCACACATAATCCTTGTCCGTCCTAAGATTCCTTAAATTGCAATAATACCATTCAATTTTTCTTGTCTTAGACTTTATTGGGAAACCATGCACTTCAAGCACTTCTTGTGTATTAATAAAACGCTAAAAATTGTTTCTGTTATATCCATTTCCATATTTATATTAGGAACTTGTCAAGAACCATTTTGTTTACATTACGTTTGTGCTACATAACATTTTACAAAATTATCAAAAACAGAATTTAAATGGTTAAACGGTTGCCAGCAAGAATAACCTACCCTACCAGGGCAAATGCGACCACTAAATATTTGTTTTTGCGCATGATTCGTGTTGCTCAAGATTAAGTGTCTATGTCGTACTTTTATAGGATATTGTTTGTTTTTCATTGCTTTTCAGCATATTCAGGTTGCTTTTTTTTCTTGATGTCTTCAGTTTATCTTCAACCCGGGTGTATAACTATCACTTTGGTATCTCTTAACTCTCTTTTGAAATGGTAAAAAGCAATGTTTTATTGCAATCAACAGTCAATGCTATATCTCATTCGTATCTTAGAAACATTGACATCGCAACAGCTTATTGAAGCTTAATTGCAATAGAAATGCTACGTTAGCAACCGTATGGTAAAGATTGTTTTTCATTCCCCATGAATAAATATCTTATCTATTTCATGTCATTTCAGACATAGAATCAAAAACTATATCATTAGCACTGTATCGTTATATCTGTGAGAACATAGTTGGATCTGAGAATCATGTTAAAACAATCAGACTGATGAACTCAGTGAGGGATAATATAAACAGCACTACCAATTTGACCTGTATCACAAGTGGAAGTTTTGGAGAAGGTCTTGAGTTGAGAGGTTGTGATTTAGATTTAATGTATGTAACGAAATTATTGGAAGTTTATGAAGACATTAATACGGCTCAACAAAATTATGGTATTACATATTTGTCAATGGAAACAGATGATGTAAAACCTGGTTTCACTCATTTGGTAGTAGATGAACACAAATATAAATTATCCTATGAATTACTTAGTGGAAAACATCATTTCTCAGGCACAGAATTTAAACAACAATTTAAAAAAATGAATACAGAAAGTGTAGTACATGGACCATGCATATCTGACAAAGACGAAAAATTTCTAATAAATACTTTTACACACACTCAATTGATATGTTATGCCCTCCTGAAAATTCTTTTGAAAGATGTAATAGCAACTTTCAACGGATGTGAAGATATACTCTGTTCTTATTTCTTGAAAACAATTATTTTCTGGATATCAGAAGAATTACCACAATCAATATGGAAACCTGAAAATCTTATACATTGTTTTATGCGATATTTTAGCACACTGATATATTCTGTTCACTATTCAATATGTTTGCACTTCTTCACACCAGAGAACAACATGTTTGAAAACAAGATAGAGGGCCGTGCACGTACAATACTGTGTTAGAGTAACTATATAACTTGCATAGTTACGGATGGCGATGCATCTTATTTTCAGATCAAATATCTGAATTTTATGTATCAATGTGGATAGATCACATCGCACCACATACAGAGCATACTATAGAGGTTGCAAAAACACTCAATTCAACATTATGGTTTATGACAAATGGAATGAATGCTCTTTTAAAACTAGACAGTAATACATACAGAAGAGGAATACATAAAATAGTTTCCAGTGACAAATCATCACTTAAATACTTATCTACATACTACTTGTCATTGCTTTGTGGACAATATGCACAGATTTGTCCTCTGAAAAGTGCTAGAAAAAGTAATAAAGATCAATACAAACAGTATAATTCCTGTCTCTGCACTCTTCTACAGAATATCTATCATGATGCGGTTTCTGGGTGGCTGATGTTAGCTTCGTTTTTCTATAAGACAAAACAATACAAGAAAGCATTATACATCATCATGTATTCTATATCGAACTTAACTCCCGAAAAACTATATAGTTTTATGGATATGTCGGATAATCATCACCGATTGCTCAAACTGAAAATATTCCAGAAGAAAAGTCTTGTTCAACTGTTGAAAATATTACATGTACATGTTGTGCATTTTAATAGGACATCTGCTTTAATACCAGATGAACTACAATTAGATGAAGGATATTTTTTCCGCCTTTAGCGTATGCAAATTTTATTAAGTTCCTTTGTCATTATCATTAAAATAATATAAAACAATGCCATAATTGCATCAAAGATTTTAAATCTGTTATAACGAGAAATATTCGTATACCTGGTGAAGCTCAAACCTACAATCTTTTTGGTATTATTTTACAGATGATAGGCGACATACCATCCGCCCGACAAGCTTTCATGCAGTCATTTAGATTATTTCCATTCGACCAATTCAACACTGCTAGAAAAAAGACTTCTGTTAATGAGCTGAAACTTGTTGTGACATATATACATTCAGCTGTGCAGTTTAAATGCAGACAGTAATGAAATAGTATATTTCAGAGTGGTATTATGACACAATATAGTTGATTTATTTTTATAACAGCAATACAATAATTTTAATGCTTTGTTTATTTACCATGAAATGCGATACTACTTTATAGTTTAACTGTTCCAGACCATATGAGTATTTGGACCGTACGCGTACGGTCCGGACCGTATACGTATACTCGTACGGTCCTACCATACGCGTACGGTAGGACCGTATGAGTATACGCGTACGGTCCAGCTGATCATACATGTTTTAGGATCATATGGGTTAAATTTGTTATTATTACAAAATAGATGGATAAAGTGAATAAGCGAACATTTGAAATTAAATATTTGTTTAATTGTATATCCGTGAATTTTATTTTGTTACTCTGGCCGAAGGTGACACTTGATTCTAATAAGAACGTCGTATTTTTTTACATTTACATGTTTTGTTAATGCATGTTCCTTTGCGTATGCATTTCTTTTGTAAAGTTCATAAATATTCTAAAACAATTGTCCTCCCACATTATGTTTTCTTCCGATAACTTCAATTTCAATGAGCATATTGAGCAGCAATTAATGAATAACTGGCCTGCAAAATGCAGGAGATAAACAGATTAAGTAAGCGTGATCTTTTTAAATAGTTAAAATATTAGGTTTTCATTGTCAAATGCTGTTTGAGTTTTTATATTAATTGGAGATATAAGTTATGTTGATCTGTTATATACATTTGTATCTAACTTGATAAACTTGACGAACTTCTTAATATCAGTCAGACCGTACGCGTACGGTCCGACCGTATGCGTATTTTGAAAAAGTACGCATACGGTCCAGACCGTACGCGTACGGTCCTAATACTCATACGGTCTGGAACATAACCATGACAAAATCGTGAAGTACTGTAAACCATCTTATTTTCGCGATTAATCATGAGAAAAAAATGACAAGAATATAAATCGTCGCAACACGTAAACACTTGAATTTTTCCTTATCTTGACTTAACTACATCCAGTGATTTTGAAATTGCAAAATTAAATCGCCGCAAAGTTGGCTTAATAGAGCTAAACGCTAAATACAGTATCCGCGAAAATAGGTTGGTTTACAGTAATTGCATAACGATTATCGTTAGTGGAGGAGGAACTGTCAACCAGTTGAGATTCAGTCTATTCAGACTCACCGTTAGTGATATAACTCAAGTTATTGTGACTCAATTGTCAATGAAGTGTTCTGATATTTTTCTCCTTTGAAATAAAGACGGTTTTTATTGACATTTTGATATGCTACTTGGCATATGTTTTATTACTCCACAAATGCCAATTTCAATGCCTTAATCAACTTAAGGAGATATGATATTGTTGCTTATTTGTGTAATATTCATCAGCGTTCAATTGACTGCGATCAAAGCAATGAAAGGTAATCGTTTGGCTTTTAAAAATGAAAAAACACATCGTGTTTCCAGGTATAGTCATGTATAAAGGGCCATGACGTATACAATTTGAAATCATTCAAACGAGAAAACAAACGGCCGACTGTTAACCAACTTATTGTTGCGCAACTTAATTTCACCGTTAGACGTTTTTACTAGCATACGACTTCTCGACGATTTTTTTTCGCGTTGTTGTAATTTTACTGATGTGTCAATATAAAAAAAAATTACCATAAATGTCTAAAACTTTATGAAATTAGCTATAAGAAATAAAAGTGGTTCTACACACACAAATCTTATTCGTGCATATTGATATTCAAACGGTGTCAAACTGTTACCTCTCAATTTAAAAACATAAATTCACAAAACTACTGTAGTCCGATGGAAATTCAAAACGGAAAGTCTTAAATCAATTAAGTCTGATTCGTTTGAACTTAAATGTTTGGATTAACCGTAACTTCGTTTATAAAAAAATCAAGGAAGTTCAGAACAATATAATGTAAATTAGTGGTAGGATTTAAATTTTTTCTAAACATATGTCCATTCCGACAAAAAACATCTACAAAGCTTATTGGAATGAGTTAAAAAAAACTATTAAGAACTGAAAGAGGATGTTTTATGTTTTCCAAAAAGGATACTTTGCTATTACCTATGCAATTGCAATCGACAAAAAATAATGTAAAAAAACCATGCTGTGTTTCCGTTAATCTTATATTAATATCATTAAAAGATAGAAATACATCTATAATTGAAAATGTACTTGAATCAACTCGCATGAATTAACCATAGCACTTTTCAACCTGTCATTTGTATTAATGTCCACCATTTATAGACATAATCTTTTCTGAAAATCTCTTTGTCTATTGCCTCCAGCTTAAAAAAGATATAAGAAAATGTGGTATGAGTGTCAGTTAGACAACTCTCTATCCAAGTCACACAAAATAGTGCAAACCATTCAAAAGCAAGTTTTACTATCTTATGCTAATGTTAAATAGTATCGTATTAGATTTGCTTCAGCTTTCATTTCAAATTTGAAGAATAATGCATAGTCTTTAAAGAAGATAGTTCAATGACATTTATTTCCGAGTTGACAGTGACATTAAAACATACCGTAGAGAAATACAACAGATAGTTCCTTGTGACGAATCTTCAATACAATCCACATTTGCATACTCCATGTCTACGAAGTGTACAGCAGGCGCTCAGTGTATACAATTAAAGAAAAAATTAAAAATAAGTAATAAACGCCAATACAAACAGTAAAAATTCTGTCTTTTATTTTTGCTAATTTGCTGTGTCTATATGCATTGTCGTGTTCCTTTTACATAAAGTACGTGGCTCTGTACCTTTAAAACCCGTCATTGTGTAATAGTGCTTTTGTCAATTTTGTATTCTTGACTTTCAGTTTTGTCAATGTGCTTTGTTTTTACGCCTTTTTGTGCTTCTTTGTTACTTGTATGTTGGTTGTAATAGTGATTCAGATAATAACACAATGTTGACTGCTGTACCCTTATTTGTGACATTTTTACCTATTATGCCTGTTTGATATATAAAAAAGAAGATGTGGTATGATTGCCAATGAGACAACTATCCACAAAAGACCAAAATGACACAGACACACATCGTTGTCAATATAATGGAACGTGATGCAAGTGTCATACACGTGAGAGGTTTAGCTAGTTTTTAAACCAGGTTTAATCCACCATTTTCGACATAAAGAAATGCATGTACCAAGTCAGAAATATAACAGTTGTTATCAATTTGTTTGATGTGTATGAGCTGAGCTTTTTGATTTTGCCATTTGATTAGAGACTTTCCGTTTTGTGAATTTTCCTTGAAGTTCAACATTTTTTTAATTTCACTTTTAAATATTATTGCAGTCTAATGGAAAATAAGAAAAGAATGTTAATAAAAACTTGCATACTGACGTCTTCTGGTGGGAAAAATATTCACAAAAGAATGAAAAAATAATTAAAAAGACGATTACAATGAATATAAGAACGGTTAAAAAAACATTTAGAAAAAAAAGATCAACATCAACATACTTTAAGAAAAAGTCTGATCAACAGACCTATAAGTCAGGAACGTTTGTTGATGTTATTCAGAAATGTTTCTAGGTCTCGTTTTATATATAGATTTTGTCGATGGTTTTTTCCATTTGCATGGTTTCATAGTAGTCATATTTTTTGGGGCCCTTTATTGCATTGTGAGATGAGGCCCGTGTTTAGGACCGTACTTTGACCTATAATGGTGTACTTTAACAAATAAGGATTTGGATGGAGAGTTGTCTCATTGGCATTTATACCACATCTTTTGATATGTTACCAATATATTTACAAACAAGCCATTTTAACTACACTGTTTAAATGACCTGAAAGATCTCATAGATTTTGAAATTTTTCAATGAGGCAATTAAACGGGTTTTGCAGAAACAAATCTTATTCGTGTCTTTCAATTTTCACCAGCTGCTTACTCTTCAAAAGAGCTTATATATTATACTAAAATGTGATTTGGTATAAATTTGAATGTTTGAGTTTACTGTTACTCAGTTTTCTGTTCAAACGTAAAAATGAAAACTAGCCAAAAAAAACACCGGAGGTTCAAATCTTTATTAAGGGGTAGAATGGGGATTTTTTTTCCTAAACATATTCCATTCCTACATTACAAACTACAAACTTGTCTCAACAAAGTGCTCCAAATTATTTAAATCCTTAAGAACTGAAACGGGACGTTGAAAATTTTGAAACACAGATACTTTGCTATTACCAACATGACCCAATACAACTGCAATCGATAACATTAATATTGAAAAAAACACTCTGTGATTCTGCAAATCATTTTTGAATTGAAATAATTCAATATGACTAGTTTTTTTTACATTTATAACATCAATGAATGGAAATACGTCTCCATTAAAAATCCCATTTTAATTGTTCTTTATGAACAATGGATGGACGTGATCAATATTATCACAAGACATATTTTATGTAAATCCCACATTTAATACGTCTTTGAAAATGTACTTACATAATCTCGCATTAATTAACCATACATGCAGCACTGTTGTGGGTTGATGTACAAGTTTGATTGTTTTATTTAACCGGAACTCAGTTAAATGTTAAAATGAAAACCCCGCCTCATTCTTTATGTATGTGCCTGTCCAAAGTCATGAGCCTGTAATTCAGTGGTTGTCATTTGTTTATATTTAAAATATTTGTTTTAGGTTTATTTTTTGTACATACATTAGGCCGTGCTAGTTTTCTCGCTTGAATTGTTTCACATTGTCATTTCGGGGCCTTTTATATCTTACATGGGCTTTGCTCATTGTTGAAGGCCGAACGGTGACCTTTGGTTGTTAATTGCAGTGTCATTTGAAACCTTGTGAAGAGTTGTCTCATTGGCAATCAATCATACCATATCTTCTGTTAATATAAACAACAAAAAGTTTCATAACTTCTTTTGAGGGTAGAATGCTGATTTTTCCCAAACATATTCAATTCCGTGACTACTAACTACAAACCAAGAGTGTACAAACTGATAAAAATCATCTAAAACATTAGAACTGAAAAGGACATTTAAAGGTTTGCCACAAGGATACTTTGCTATTACCCAATGCAACTTCAATCAACAAAATAATTAATAAAAAACTATTCTTTGTTTCCGCAAATCATTTTTAAATTGAAATAAATTCAATAAGACTATTATTTTATTTATAACATTAATAGATGGAAATACATCTATAGTTGAAAAAACCATTCCCATTGTCCTCCCTTGAACAATGGACGGACGTGATACATGATCACAGGACAAATTATCTAAAAATCCCACATGGAATACGTCTTTCAAAATGTACTGGAATAAACTCATATCAAATTACTTTACCATTTTTTTGCTTGTCAATTTTATTTACCAAGCAAGCACAGTTGTAGCCATTAAAACCTTTTTTATCCTCTGTTTGTGTCTCCAGCTCTAAAGTATGTGTGACTATCTATTGCTGATGTAAAACAGTATGATACACATTTTTGTAAATTTTTATATTAAATTCGAAGTAGAATATAATAGTCTATAAACCAAACCTGTTCAATGACATTTATATATAAAGTAAGACCTGTCGGTATCATCATTCCGTATTCGTTTTATAAGGTATCTAGATATTGAACTTTTGGTGTACCTATTGATTAAAAGATAGATACAAGAAAAGAAAAATATAAAAATGTCTACGCTTAAGCAAATAGTCATGCATTACTAAGAACAAGAAAGAAAAAAGAAAAACTAATTAGCACATACGTAATACATGTATTTTTCACAGTTCAAATTCAATTTTCATTTCTCATTTTTTAATGATTTAACCTCATATTATTCTCCAACTACAGAAGATAGTAACGTTTTAAAACTGTATTCTCAGATCTTAAAAGCCAAAAAGGCAATGCAATTTTAAGTATAATACTGAAACTAATTATTATTAATACTAATATGTATTTTCTAAATTAGGGCATTCTTACCAGGACAATGAAATATTGTGTTTTAATGCGGACAAAGAAAAAAGCATAAATACTGTATCCCGACAAAATCACATCAAACCTAAACAGACCAGAGAAAATGGAAGGTGAGAAAATTAAGATATACATTTAACTAAGAAATGTTCGATTGTTTTAGACTGCTAGTCACTGAACACATTTCAGGAAATTCGTTTTCCGATTAATATAGACTACTTATGACTTCTGACTCGAATTAAAATATCACGCTGTTAATCAATACAGTAGGATTTTATCTGGTGCTGACATCAAAAGTATGCACTGGAAATGTTCGATGGTTATGCATAGGATTACAGCTTAGCAATGGCCCCAAATATATAATGATTAATTGTATTTTGCGATAAATTATCTATTTTTAGTTTTAACAAAGTACTAAGAAATTAGAGACAGTTTAAACTAAATGTCCCAAAAACGGATTATGTTTACTATCATACTGTTTCATTAATTATGTGCCAATCAGCGTAGTCGTCTTAATATTATTTTACTTTCGTTTTATTCTCTGAAATTGTAAATATCAATCAATCTGCTGGTGGCAATTCATATGTCAAATATCAAACACCAAATAGCAAACCGACCGCTTACTTATTACCTAATATACTTGTATGTTACACGAGGGACTCATTATACATGTTCGTAAAATGACAATGTTTTGCAAATTTTGATGTTGAATCTATTCCGCGGTTGTCTATCCCAATATAATTATTATGCATTTAAAATCGGCAAAATGGTATTTAACACGCGTACATTTCTGCATTTAATAATTTGTGGCTGTCCTCCACAGTGTCATACCCGATGAAATATCTCATCTCTACATGAACTGCCGATGTTAAAAAAAGCTAAACAGAGATACCAAGGGGGATATTTTGTATTACAGACGTGCGTTTCTACTACATATAACTTTTAAGTACTACAATCAAAACAGTTTAAAGGCCAAATGAAGTATGAAATTGTAAAGCATGCAGGACCAACAGGTCTCTAGATTGGTATTTTTAAAACTTTTTGACAAAATAGTTATGAAAAGGATCAGCTTTGATTTTTAACTGTAACCACTCATACTTCGGTAATTTACATGTATGTACGTTTTATATTGAATTTTCTCTTGTGCTTGGAAAACATTAAGTTCAGCCCAGCCCTTTCTGTTCTGTTTTACATCATGGTTTTGCGTTATGTTGTTACACCGTCGTCATAGAATGGGACTAATACATAAATTATCTATTTGAAATGATTTGTACTAGTCCCATTTTAGAGGGACAGGTTAACAAACATGTTCAGCTCCAAAATGTTCTTCTTGTTATTTTCCGAAAAACCAGTAGTTTTTTTTATTCAGTGCTTGTCATTTACCTCTGTATTATTCTAGTCTAATTTTATATTTTGTTTAACACAAAGTTTTGTCAAAACGATGACTTTACGTTATATATATAGTATATATATCGTACTTTAATTTTCACATGTTGGTCTTTTGTTCTTATTGATTGTTACTGTATTGACCATTAGAGTAAAACTCGTATTTTATCATCGATAGTTTAGTAGACTTGTATCATATAATACAGGAACTCCTCATAATATGAACTCTGCACTACCCAGTGGATGCATCATCAGGACCATTTAAGTAATTTAAGGTTCGTTAAAAATAAACCACTTGTAAAATATAAAATGTTCAGTCGAAAATACTTCTACTTGGACGAATAGACGTTTTCTCGTGCTTTCATATTTATTTGCTTTCTGAAATAAAAAAAAGTTCGGCTCATTTCCCATGAGAACAAATGTTCTTTATATAATGATTTTCCTATTAGCCAGTCGGTTTGCATCGAATCTTACCATTAAACTAGTATCACACATAATCCTTGTCCGTCCTAAGATTCCTTAAATTGCAATAATACCATTCAATTTTTCTTGTCTTAGACTTTATTGGGAAACCATGCACTTCAAGCACTTCTTGTGTATTAATAAAACGCTAAAAATTGTTTCTGTTATATCCATTTCCATATTTATATTAGGAACTTGTCAAGAACCATTTTGTTTACATTACGTTTGTGCTACATAACATTTTACAAAATTATCAAAAACAGAATTTAAATGGTTAAACGGTTGCCAGCAAGAATAACCTACCCTACCAGGGCAAATGCGACCACTAAATATTTGTTTTTGCGCATGATTCGTGTTGCTCAAGATTAAGTGTCTATGTCGTACTTTTATAGGATATTGTTTGTTTTTCATTGCTTTTCAGCATATTCAGGTTGCTTTTTTTTCTTGATGTCTTCAGTTTATCTTCAACCCGGGTGTATAACTATCACTTTGGTATCTCTTAACTCTCTTTTGAAATGGTAAAAAGCAATGTTTTATTGCAATCAACAGTCAATGCTATATCTCATTCGTATCTTAGAAACATTGACATCGCAACAGCTTATTGAAGCTTAATTGCAATAGAAATGCTACGTTAGCAACCGTATGGTAAAGATTGTTTTTCATTCCCCATGAATAAATATCTTATCTATTTCATGTCATTTCAGACATAGAATCAAAAACTATATCATTAGCACTGTATCGTTATATCTGTGAGAACATAGTTGGATCTGAGAATCATGTTAAAACAATCAGACTGATGAACTCAGTGAGGGATAATATAAACAGCACTACCAATTTGACCTGTATCACAAGTGGAAGTTTTGGAGAAGGTCTTGAGTTGAGAGGTTGTGATTTAGATTTAATGTATGTAACGAAATTATTGGAAGTTTATGAAGACATTAATACGGCTCAACAAAATTCAGGTATTACATATTTGTCAATGGAAACAGATGATGTAAAACCTGGTTTCACTCATTTGGTAGTAGATGAACACAAATATAAATTATCCTATGAATTACTTAGTGGAAAACATCATTTCTCAGGCACAGAATTTAAACAACAATTTAAAAAAATGAATACAGAAAGTGTAGTACATGGACCATGCATATCTGACAAAGACGAAAAATTTCTAATAAATACTTTTACACACACTCAATTGATATGTTATGCCCTCCTGAAAATTCTTTTGAAAGATGTAATAGCAACTTTCAACGGATGTGAAGATATACTCTGTTCTTATTTCTTGAAAACAATTATTTTCTGGATATCAGAAGAATTACCACAATCAATATGGAAACCTGAAAATCTTATACATTGTTTTATGCGATATTTTAGCACACTGATATATTCTGTTCACTATTCAATATGTTTGCACTTCTTCACACCAGAGAACAACATGTTTGAAAACAAGATAGAGGGCCGTGCACGTACAATACTGTGTTAGAGTAACTATATAACTTGCATAGTTACGGATGGCGATGCATCTTATTTTCAGATCAAATATCTGAATTTTATGTATCAATGTGGATAGATCACATCGCACCACATACAGAGCATACTATAGAGGTTGCAAAAACACTCAATTCAACATTATGGTTTATGACAAATGGAATGAATGCTCTTTTAAAACTAGACAGTAATACATACAGAAGAGGAATACATAAAATAGTTTCCAGTGACAAATCATCACTTAAATACTTAAAAAAGTAATAAAGATCAGTACAAACAGTATAATTCCTGTCTCTGCACTCTTCTACAGAATATCTATCATGATGCGGTTTCTGGGTGGCTGATGTTAGCTTCGTTTTTCTATAAGACAAAACAATACAAGAAAGCATTATACATCATCATGTATTCTATATCGAACTTAACTCCCGAAAAACTATATAGTTTTATGGATATGTCGGATAATCATCACCGATTGCTCAAACTGAAAATATTCCAGAAGAAAAGTCTTGTTCAACTGTTGAAAATATTACATGTACATGTTGTGCATTTTAATAGGACATCTGCTTTAATACCAGATGAACTACAATTAGATGAAGGATATTTTTTCCGCCTTTAGCGTATGCAAATTTTATTAAGTTCCTTTGTCATTATCATTAAAATAATATAAAACAATGCCATAATTGCATCAAAGATTTTAAATCTGTTATAACGAGAAATATTCGTATACCTGGTGAAGCTCAAACCTACAATCTTTTTGGTATTATTTTACAGATGATAGGCGACATACCATCCGCCCGACAAGCTTTCATGCAGTCATTTAGATTATTTCCATTCGACCAATTCAACACTGCTAGAAAAAAGACTTCTGTTAATGAGCTGAAACTTGTTGTGACATATATACATTCAGCTGTGCAGTTTAAATGCAGACAGTAATGAAATAGTATATTTCAGAGTGGTATTATGACACAATATAGTTGATTTATTTTTATAACAGCAATACAATAATTTTAATGCTTTGTTTATTTACCATGAAATGCGATACTACTTTATAGTTTAACTGTTCCAGACCATATGAGTATTTGGACCGTACACGTACGGTCCGGACCGTATACGTATACTCGTACGGTCCGACCATACGCGTACGGTAGGACCGTATGAGTATACGCGTACGGTCCAGCTGATCATACATGTTTTAGGATCATATGGGTTAAATTTGTTATTATTACAAAATAGATGGATAAAGTGAATAAGCGAACATTTGAAATTAAATATTTGTTTAATTGTATATCCGTGAATTTTATTTTGTTACTCTGGCCGAAGGTGACACTTGATTCTAATAAGAACGTCGTATTTTTTACATTTACATGTTTTGTTAATGCATGTTCCTTTGCGTATGCATTTCTTTTGTAAAGTTCATAAATATTCTAAAACAATTGTCCTCCCACATTATGTTTTCTTCCGATAACTTCAATTTCAATGAGCATATTGAGCAGCAATTAATGAATAACTGGCCTGCAAAATGCAGGAGATAAACAGATTAAGTAAGCGTGATCTTTTTAAATAGTTAAAATATTAGGTTTTCATTGTCAAATGCTGTTTGAGTTTTTATATTAATTGGAGATATAAGTTATGTTGATCTGTTATATACATTTGTATCTAACTTGATAAACTTGACGAACTTCTTAATATCAGTCAGACCGTACGCGTACGGTCCGACCGTATGCGTATTTTGAAAAAGTACGCATACGGTCCAGACCGTACGCGTACGGTCCTAATACTCATACGGTCTGGAACATAACCATGACAAAATCGTGAAGTACTGTAAACCATCTTATTTTCGCGATTAATCATGAGAAAAAAATGACAAGAATATAAATCGTCGCAACACGTAAACACTTGAATTTTTCCTTATCTTGACTTAACTACATCCAGTGATTTTGAAATTGCAAAATTAAATCGCCGCAAAGTTGGCTTAATAGAGCTAAACGCTAAATACAGTATCCGCGAAAATAGGTTGGTTTACAGTAATTGCATAACGATTATCGTTAGTGGAGGAGGAACTGTCAACCAGTTGAGATTCAGTCTATTCAGACTCACCGTTAGTGATATAACTCAAGTTATTGTGACTCAATTGTCAATGAAGTGTTCTGATATTTTTCTCCTTTGAAATAAAGACGGTTTTTATTGACATTTTGATATGCTACTTGGCATATGTTTTATTACTCCACAAATGCCAATTTCAATGCCTTAATCAACTTAAGGAGATATGATATTGTTGCTTATTTGTGTAATATTCATCAGCGTTCAATTGACTGCGATCAAAGCAATGAAAGGTAATCGTTTGGCTTTTAAAAATGAAAAAACACATCGTGTTTCCAGGTATAGTCATGTATAAAGGGCCATGACGTATACAATTTGAAATCATTCAAACGAGAAAACAAACGGCCGACTGTTAACCAACTTATTGTTGCGCAACTTAATTTCACCGTTAGACGTTTTTACTAGCATACGACTTCTCGACGATTTTTTTTCGCGTTGTTGTAATTTTACTGATGTGTCAATATAAAAAAAATTACCATAAATGTCTAAAACTTTATGAAATTAGCTATAAGAAATAAAAGTGGTTCTACACACACAAATCTTATTCGTGCATATTGATATTCAAACGGTGTCAAACTGTTACCTCTCAATTTAAAAACATAAATTCACAAAACTACTGTAGTCCGATGGAAATTCAAAACGGAAAGTCTTAAATCAATTAAGTCTGATTCGTTTGAACTTAAATGTTTGGATTAACCGTAACTTCGTTTATAAAAAAATCAAGGAAGTTCAGAACAATATAATGTAAATTAGTGGTAGGATTTAAATTTTTCCTAAACATATGTCCATTCCGACAAAAAACATCTACAAAGCTTATTGGAATGAGTTAAAAAAAACTATTAAGAACTGAAAGAGGATGTTTTATGTTTTCCAAAAAGGATACTTTGCTATTACCTATGCAATTGCAATCGACAAAAAATAATGTAAAAAAACCATGCTGTGTTTCCGTTAATCTTATATTAATATCATTAAAAGATAGAAATACATCTATAATTGAAAATGTACTTGAATCAACTCGCATGAATTAACCATAGCACTTTTTCAACCTGTCATTTTGTATTAATGTCCACCATTTATAGCCATAATCTTTTCTGAAAATCTCTTTGTCTATTGCCTCCAGCTTAAAAAAGATATAAGAAAATGTGGTATGAGTGTCAGTTAGACAACTCTCTATCCAAGTCACACAAAATAGTGCAAACCATTCAAAAGCAAGTTTTACTATCTTATGCTAATGTTAAATAGTATCGTATTAGATTTGCTTCAGCTTTCATTTCAAATTTGAAGAATAATGGATAGTCTTTAAAGAAGATAGTTCAATGACATTTATTTCCGAGTTGACAGTGACATTAAAACATACCGTAGAGAAATACAACAGATAGTTCCTTGTGACGAATCTTCAATACAATCCACATTTGCATACTCCATGTCTACGAAGTGTACAGCAGGCGCTCAGTGTATACAATTAAAGAAAAAATTAAAAATAAGTAATAAACGCCAATACAAACAGTAAAAATTCTGTCTTTTATTTTTGCTAATTTGCTGTGTCTATATGCATTGTCGTGTTCCTTTTACATAAAGTACGTGGCTCTGTACCTTTAAAACCCGTCATTGTGTAATAGTGCTTTTGTCAATTTTGTATTCTTGACTTTCAGTTTTGTCAATGTGCTTTGTTTTTACGCCTTTTTGTGCTTCTTTGTTACTTGTATGTTGGTTGTAATAGTGATTCAGATAATAACACAATGTTGACTGCTGTACCCTTATTTGTGACATTTTTACCTATTATGCCTGTTTGATATATAAAAAAGAAGATGTGGTATGATTGCCAATGAGACAACTATCCACAAAAGACCAAAATGACACAGACACACATCGTTGTCAATATAATGGAACGTGATGCAAGTGTCATACACGTGAGAGGTTTAGCTAGTTTTTAAACCAGGTTTAATCCACCATTTTCGACATAAAGAAATGCATGTACCAAGTCAGAAATATAACAGTTGTTATCAATTTGTTTGATGTGTATGAGCTGAGCTTTTTGATTTTGCCATTTGATTAGAGACTTTCCGTTTTGTGAATTTTCCTTGAAGTTCAACATTTTTTTAATTTCACTTTTAAATATTATTGCAGTCTAATGGAAAATAAGAAAAGAATGTTCATAAAAACTTGCATACTGACGTCTTCTGATGGAAAAAATATTCACAAAAGAATGAAAAAATATTTAAAAAGACGATTACAATGAATATAAGAACGGTTAAAAAAACATTTAGAAAAAAAAAGATCAACATCAACATACTTTAAGAAAAAGTCTGATCAACAGACCTATAAGTCAGGAACGTTTGTTGATGTTATTCAGAAATGTTTCTAGGTCTCGTTTTATATATAGATTTTGTCGATGGTTTTTTCCATTTGCATGGTTTCATAGTAGTCATATTTTTTGGGGCCCTTTATTGCATTGTGAGATGAGGCCCGTGTTTAGGACCGTACTTTGACCTATAATGGTGTACTTTAACAAATAAGGATTTGGATGGAGAGTTGTCTCATTGGCATTTATACCACATCTTTTGATATGTTACCAATATATTTACAAACAAGCCATTTTAACTACACTGTTTAAATGACCTGAAAGATCTCATAGATTTTGAAATTTTTCAATGAGGCAATTAAACGGGTTTTACAGAAACAAATCTTATTCGTGTCTCTCAATTTTCACCAGCTGCTTACTCTTCAAAAGAGCTTATATATTATACTAAAATGTGATTTGGTATAAATTTGAATGTTTGAGTTTACTGTTACTCAGTTTTCTGTTCAAACGTAAAAATGAAAACTAGCCAAAAAAAAACGGAAGTTCAAATCTTTATTAAGGGGTAGAATGGGGATTTTTTTCCTAAACATATTCCATTCCTACATTACAAACTACAAACTTGTCTCAACAAAGTGCTCCAAATTATTTAAATCCTTAAGAACTGAAACGGGACGTTGAAAATTTTGAAACACAGATACTTTGCTATTACCAACATGACCAAATACAACTGCAATCGATAACATTAATATTGAAAAAAACACTCTGTGATTCTGCAAATCATTTTTGAATTGAAATAATTCAATATGACTAGTTTTTTTACATTTATAACATCAATGAATGGAAATACGTCTTCATTAATTATCTCATTTTAATAGACCACTTTCGAGTTCATCCGTCACCGGAAAAAACTCGTCAATTATACGCGCTTTTATCACCGTCATTTGTGCGTTTTGGGGCGTCGTCACTTCCCTTCCAATGTTGAGCGAGTGGTTGGAAAACTATAATTCTATATTATACGAATTATTCGGCAAATTGAATTCTCAAAATTGACAATCAACACTGCTGTCATTAGGGAATTGTCAGTAAGTACCTACAGAGCAACCATTATTTCTAGTTTATCCTGCACAAAGACGATCACTAAGACGCTTGATGAACGTAAATAGTGCAGGGATACAGGCGACCCCCTCTATCTGGTAAATGACGTCATAAAGGCGTGCATAATTGACGAGTTTTTGCCGGTGACGGATGAACTCGAAAGTGGTCTATTGTCCTTTATGAACAATGGATGGACGTCATCAATTATCACAGGACATATTTTATGTAAATCCCACTTTTAATACGTCTTTGAAAATGTACTTACGTAATCTTGCATTAATTAACCATACATGTAGCACTGTTCTGGGTTGATGTACAAGTTTGATTGTTTTATTTAACCGGAACTCAGTTAAAATGTTCAAATGAAAACCCCACCACAGTATGTATGTTTGTGCCTGTCCAAAGTCATGAGCATGTAATTCAGTAGTTGTCATTTGCTTTTGTTTAAAATAATTGTTTTTAGTTCATTTTTTGTACATTCATAAGGCCGTGTTAGTTTTCTCGTTTGAATTGTTTTACGTTGTCATTTCACGGCCTTTTATATCTAACATGGGCTTTGATCATTGTTGAAGGCCGAACGGTGACCTTTGGTTGTTAACTGCAGTGTCATTTGATACCTTGTGAAGAGATGTCTCATTGGCAATCAATCATACCATACCTTCTGTTTTATATAAAAAAAAAAAAGTTTTATATCTTTTGTTTAGGGTATAATGCTGATTTTTGCCAAACATATACAATTCCGTGACTACTAACTACAAACCAAGAGTGTACACAACTGATAGAAATCATTTAAAACAATTAAACTGAAAGGGACATTTAAAGGTTCGCCATAAGGATACTTTGCTAATACCCAATGCAACTTAAATCGTCAAAATGATTATCAAAGAACAACTCTGTGTTTCCGCAAATCATTTTGAAATTGAAATTAATTCAATATGACTATTCATCTATTTATAACATTAAGGTGGTATAGGTGTCTAAAATAAAAATGATAGATTTTTCCAAAACTTTGCACAGTTGATCCCTACAAAGTATATAGTGAAAATATAAAAAAAAAATGGGGGGTCACCGGCCATATAAGAAAATTACGTGAACTTCAAAAAAACATAAATTTCGGCTTATCTTGTATAGATATATAGGGAAATTAGTCACCTTCTATGCTTCAAGTCATATTTTCATTAAAAAACAAATGATAGAAATTTGATATATTTTAGAGATGAAGTGCTGATACCATAAGCTTTAAAAAAACACGAAAAAAAATATAGGTCACCGTGCATATAAGAAAGAAAAATATCATTTTATTTCGGTTTCCATGGAAACTTTACTGATATTTCTTGAAAATATTCAATTAAGGGATAGTTACAGGCTCAAATGATGGAATTTTATTAATGTTTTATCAGTTATGTGAAGGTGCAAGAGTATAGACTTTAAAAAACACTAATAACAAACGGTTGCCATGGAAACAAATGAAACAATCACATTTAAGTTGGTAATTTTGTCCCTATATTAACATGCAAAATGAAAATACTCAATTGAAAATGCCGTTACATCAGGCCTGGAAGGATTTTTTTTAAGGAGTTCTAAAAAACAATAAAATAAATGCACTATCGAGGAAATATATCTGTATTAATGCTTTGTTAAGGGGGGTGGGGTGGGGGTCAGACTGGTCCTGATCCCGAAATCCTGGGCTTAAAATCATGAAATCCCGAGGTCCCGAATTCAAAGAAATTAAAATCCTAAAATTCGAGAAAAAAATCCCGGATCCCGAAAGGATCAATCCCGAAATTCTGAGTTTAAAAACACCCGATCCCAAAGTCCCGAAAAGGGTCATGCCCCCTGTTGTTTCTATGTAAACAAAAAAATATAAAAACCAGAAAACGCGATTCTATGAAATTTGATGATTTTCTGCATTAGATTTTTTTGGTTTAGTTGAAAAATTTATATATATCAGCTGCTTTATTTTTCGTATAAATTGTTATATTTCGGCCCTATATAACTGATTATGCCACATGGATTTGGCTCATTGTTGAATGCTAATTATGACCTTTATTGATAACCTCTATGAGAGTTGTCTATATGACAGGATTTTTTCCTTTATTTGAATATACTTAGTTATCCGTAGGCCGTTGAGCTTAGGAAACTAAAAAACAAAGACTGACTTTTGTCACAGAGGTCTTGGGTTTGAGTCCATGGGGAGAAATCGATTTTGAATGTAGAATTGCTTACATGGTGGATAGTTGTCTCATTGGCAATCATTCCACAACTCCTTATTTTCACATTTTTCTGCAAGGTTCCCAATTCAGCATTGTGTAGAATCATGCTCTCTGGTTACATATTCTAATTGAAAATCATACCACATCTTATTATATATATACTGCACAATAATAGAAATGATGGTTCAAATTTAAATACAGGCTTCAGATGTATCAAATTGTTAAAATAAAACAAATTGACTATTTTGTTCGCCATAAATGAAAACAAATATGGGTATAAATACTAGTTTTTATGATTATGCGATCACGGATCAATTTTGTTATGTCGAACATTTACATTTAGATGCACTGGTATATTTCCAGGTATAGGTTCTATATCTATGTTGTATATTTGTGTTGCTTGGTTGCTGTCTCATCAAGCTATTCCAACATGTCCTGTAACTTATATTTCTAAGTGTAAATAACTGCACATATATTTGTGTGAAGGTTGAAAACTGACAGGTTGTGTTATATACAACCAGAGCAGACAAATTATGTATTATTTGGACTAAAGTGTTTTTTGTCGAGCCTGCGACTTTTGTGGCAGAAAGCATGCCATAGGGGTAGTGATCCAAAGACCGCAGCGGCATAAGATAACTACTTAAAAGCTTTATATCTAAATTTTTAGAAGGTGGATACTTCATACTTTGTATATAGATACTCCAGTCTTCATGATTTTAAGTTTCCGTCTGTCCATTGTCCTTGACCTCATTTTCATGGTTCAGTGACTACTTGAAAAAAAGTTATGATATTTGTAATGTTAATTACTTTTATTGTGAGTAACTATATTTGGAATATGCATAGCTTTGCAAGGTCCTCATGTCTGTCACATAGTTTTCACTTGACCTCGACCTCATTTCATGGATCTGTGAACAAGGTTAAGTTTTATTGGTCAAGTCCATATCTCAGATACATAATATCAAATAGGTCTAGTACTATTTCCGGTCTATGGAAAAACTGTAAGGTGTACATGAATAAATGAAAGGTGTTATCTGACCTTGACCTCAATTTCATGGTTCAATGGTTATAGTTCAGTTTTTGTGTTTTGGTCTGGTTTTTTTTATACTGCAATATATTTACTATATTTGTTGTATGGAATGTTTGTAATATGTACTGTCATTCTCACAGGTTGTATTTGACCTTTGCCTCATTTTCATGTTTCATTGCTGAGTGTTAAGTTTTTGTGTTTTTTGGTCTGTTTTTTCTTAAACAGTAAAGCAATAGGTCAACTTTATTTGTTGTATGAAGGATTTTAAGCTGTACATGTATGCCTGGTGGGATTCATCTGACCTTGACTTGTGTGTCTGCACTCTTGTTTTAAAGAATTAAGAAAATATAGAATAAGGCAAAAAGAATGATAATTTTTTTTTATTGTCAGTACTATAAACACAGGTGTAGTCCAACACAAATATGACCAAGTAGACAACAGACTGTTAGTACTCAATGTTATAACTACAAACATAAAAATAAAAAATGTATATGGTTCTGTAGCATTTTTTTATGAATTAAACATTATAAAAATGCTACAAGTAAGTTGTCAATGTTGGATAAAGCATGTAAATGTCATATTACATTAAAAAATTTACCAAGCCCAAACAAAAAGACTAGTAGCTGAAAAATTAAACACCTGCATATAATTCCAATTTACAAGAAAAAGAACTGACAATGATGATTCAATGTATTAACAGTTAAAGTTGGAATAAGTTATTTCTTAAAAGGTCGTGTGAGAATTAAATTTGTTTTAATTATCCTGTACCGAGACTGAAAGTCACTGTATGTAGTGCTATTATATTCTTTATCATTTATAACCAAAAAAAAAATCCTTAAAAATTCATGTTTGTGTATAGAATAAACAAAATTATCTATTTATGTACCAGTATACATTTTCTCCAGCCAGTTAAATATTTTAAACAGCATCAAATACATGTTAGAAATCTACTTAACACATTTCACAATATTTTAAAAATAAGTTTTATAATCATTTTAACAATACAGACCTGGACATATATAGGCCAAATGAAATAATTGATATCAACATTCTACAATGCCAATGGACAGGCAATTAATTACAGGCAAAATTAGATAAAAATATTATATACACAGTCTTATATAACTATCCATAGTACATATATTGTCCTATATACATGTATAACCAAATAATTGATGTAGGCCAAGCAAAAGAATTATCTCATATCCACTGTCTTATATCATCATATCTGCCTCGTCATGCAAGTATTTAGTATTTATGACTGATGTAGGCAAAGTAAAAAAACTCGACATACACTTTTTTTTATCAATCTTCTCTAACATTGTGTTACATAAACAAATAACTAAGAGAAAAAAAATCATATCTAATCTGTCTTTTATCATCATCTCTTAGTAATGCAGTCCAATTAAAAAAAAATCATATCCCCTGTCTTATAAAATCCTATCGAACATTGTCATACATGTACTAATAATTGATGTAGGCCAAGTACAGAATTCTTCATGTATACGCATTCATACATGGTCATATCTAACATTATGATACATTTACTAATATTTGATGTAGGCCAAGTAAAAAAATTCTTCATGTATACACATTCATACATTGTCATATCTAACATTATGATACATTTACTAATATTTGATGTAGGCCAAGTAAAACAATTCTTCATGTATACACATTCATACATTGTCATATCTAACATTATGATACATGTACTAATATTTGATGTAGGCCAAGTAAAAAACTTCACATATGCATTCATTCATTGTCATATCTAACATTATGATACATGTAGTAATATTTGATGTAGGCCAAGTAAAAAACTCCACATATGCATTCATTCATTGTCATATCTAACATTATGATACATGTAGTAATATTTGATGTAGGCCAAGTAAAAAACTGCACATATGCATTCATTCATTGTCATATCTAACATTATGATACATGTAGTAATATTTGATGTAGGCCAAGTAAAAAACTCCACACATGCATTCATTCATTGTCATATCTAACATTATGATACATGTACTAATATTTGATGTAGGCCAAGTAAAAAACTCCACATATGCATTCATTCATTGTCATATCTAACATTATGATACATGTAGTAATATTTGATGTAGGCCAAGTAAAAAACTCCACATATGCATTCATTCATTGTCATATCTAACATTATGATACATGTACTAATATTTGATGTAGGCCAAGTAAAGAATTCTACATTCAAATTCATACATTGTTATATCAAAAATTCTCATTTACATGTATGTCTGTACTAAAAGTTGATGTAGGCCAAGTAAAAATTCATTGTTTTTCAAAGTAATCAAATATTCTTTGTAATATTTTCTTGTTTTTTGTCACTCTGACATCTCCTGTTTTAACTGACTTTTCTGACAGTAATGCTATTAGCCCCATTTTACCACCTCTATCTATAGACATTTTCAAATGGCATAATTTCAGATTTGATTTAGCTGCTTTCAGTGCCATAGCTTTTGAAATTACTTTTTCCTTTATAACTTTGGAATATGTTTTCAAATTGCACAACTGCAAGTGGTACTGGTCAGGATAGTTTGGTGAAAAAGCTAAATCATCAAGGTAATTTGAAATATTTCCCTTGTCAGTTATTAGTTTAAGCAATGATCTTGCATCATGGACAGCATTATGTGACTCATACTCTTGTCCTAGTAAGTTATTAACTAAAAAAAGACTGACTGTATGATGCTAAACCAGGAACAACCTGTTTAAACAAATTCAAAGAATCTATAAAACAAGATATTTGGGAAGAAAAATCATTCCACATATTTAGAGAGCACAATGTATTAAATAAAACATGGCAATCAAATCTCTTAATGTTATGTCCTATTAATATAGGTTTGTCTTTAAATTCGGATATATAACTTAAAAAGTCAGTCAATCCTTCATGGGGTAGTTTGTACGGAACCAATGCACCATTGTGATACATCTTATTACCAACTACAGTTAATCCAGTAATTCTAGAGGCTTCTGCTGATATAGGCTGGTAAGGGAAAATATAACGACTGAATATTCTGTCTACATTGCAAGCTGCAATTTGAGTAATATCTGAATATCTACCTGAAAAAAAAAAATTTAGAATAAGAAACAGTTTTTAATTTCAGATTTTCTTTTAAAGCATTAAAATTCATTCATCATAAGTTTTAAAATTGCAATATTAAGTCATTTCAATTTTTGCTGTCGTATAAAAATCTTGAAATTGAAAGAGGTAGATACATGAAAGTTAACAGAGAAGAAAGATTGTGTGCAAATTTCATGGTTAAAAAAGTGCCCAATGATATGCTACATGTATGTAGTATTGTTTAATTGCTGCATCATTACTATTTGTATACTAGTTGTATGGGCTGTTGCCAATTATTGTAATTGAGTTTGTGCCAATAAAATATTTGTATATATGTATTGGTATAATTAACTAGGGAAAATTAAAAGTGAGTTATCTCCCTTTGAACAGAATTCTATTTTAAATAATTAATAAGTATTTCATCAAAAATTCAATTATTATGAAAGGGCTTTAACTGAACAAGGAGAAAAGCTAAAATCAGGAAAATAAAATTTGACCTTTATTCTTAAGCTCTATGAAAGTTACGACTTCTATAAAAAGATGACAATCCCTATATATATAATTCAAAATACATATCTGAGCTTGTGAATGACAGTACTTCTAATTTTGATGTGTACAATGTCTGTATTTTTTATAATTTATTTCAAAGTCATAATTTTGCAATTCTTGAACTTCTGAAAACTTAATTCTGAACATCAGTGTTATATAATGATATTTGTTTTGTATTTTTGGGAGACTACCTTAGCAGATCCACTCCAATTTTTTCTACATTGATGTATCCTTGGAATCATCTCCTTCGATTTGGCCTTTTCACATATTTTACAGGAGGAAATTCTTAACCGATGATCCACCACTTTTCCTGTTTTCGTCCCTATCAAAGTTGAAACACCTGTAGATAGTTAAAAAAAAATCTCCATGTGTATAAACTTATTTTTGAAAACAGGGAAGTCGTTGTTAGAACAACAGTAATCCCTCTTTGTCATAAATGCAAACCAATGTAATGTTATCGCAACCAAGTCAAGGTTCATTTATGTGATTCAGAATTAAGTGTACTTTCATTTTCACTCAACTAGTATGGATAATGGTTAGAAGACCAGCTAAATCCCTATCTGCTGTGTTGAAAAATTATATAGGTGGCCTTGGGCTGTATTTGCTCTTTAGTCATGTTGTTGTCTACATGATACTTTTCCCATTTTAAATCTCAATTTTATGTTCGACAAACAAAATTTTGTCTATGAAATTTCCTATGGACACATATTTTTTAAATTATATATTAATTAGCTAAGTTATTGATAATTATGAAATCCAAAATCCAGGTCAGTGGAATATTTATAGATGTAGAATCTCAATTGACTTCATTTTGTACATAATTCAATAGAAATAGTTTATGAGTATTTGTACAAGGAGGATATTACTTGTCAAACCATATATACCTGACAAACTATTGTAGGATCTACCAGAACCTTTCTTCTGCCAGCATGTGTCGGTTGATACAGATATACCTGTTTGTGTGTCACCATTTTCCTCTGCACGAAAATACATATATTGAAATCATGATAATTAAGAGAGAAAGTTTTTTTTTCCTATAGCTAAGATATATAGTGGTTATATGATCACTGTTTGTACTATAGTGTAATTAACAGTCACTTCCAAATTAGACAACTAACATGACTTTGAGAATAACAGTACCGTAGTAAAAGATAAATAAATATTTATTAAAGAATTTTGTGAACAATAATATGAAAGGTTTTAAATAATGTACTGCTGAAATAGAAAACAATGAAATTAAAGTAGCAATATTTTATAACACTTAACTCATAAAAATAGTAAAATTTCTGAACCATGTCATGACTGAAGGAATATGGACAATAATATTCAATAATAGTTTAGAAATATGATATGGCAATAATAATTCTACTGCAAACTAAATATCATAGACCTACAATTAAGGGTTCCCTGTAAAATGAACTTTAATATGTAAGCTATGCAAAAGTTTCAAAGTCAATGGACCATGCCCAAACACTCTCCATGGAAAAAAAATGTAAAGGCTTCTTAATCATGTGAATAATTAAATTTAAACACTGGTTAACGTTCCATTTTGAAAAATCTAATGACCTTTGTCTGAATTCACTTCAATGTCTGTATAAGATGTAAAAATGCTGAAGATCCTTTTTTTTTTTTTTTATCAATTTTCATATTAAAATTATAATACATATAGGTGAACTTTTTTAAGTATTCAATTTTAAATTCAAGTAAATCTTAAAATAAGTAACAATTCAACACAGATGTCCAGTTTAACAGAAGCTTGTATCTGGCTAATTTAAATGTTAAACCTGTAAATGACTGGTTTATTTCTTCTTGTAAGTATCTTTCCTCAGATATCTCTGCTTGTGCTTCTATAGCAGCTCCAGTTTCATTTTCTCTCTCTTTTAATGCCTTGAAATCTATGCTATGTATGTTGAGCACAGACAAAAAGTTGCTCAACTGTGTTCCTCCGATGCCGGAATGTATCATACCTGGATATTTTGAAATATAATGAATTACATGTATCATGATTATGAGAACTTTATATGTAATCATTTAAATCTGGACACATTTCAACTTTTAGTTGCACTTAAAAAACATAAACCCACTTTTTTCATTCATATTAAATTCAGCATAGTGAACATGTATGTATTTGCCTGCCCCAAGTCAGAAGCCTGTAATTCAATCATTATTGTTTTTTTATGTGTTACATATTTGTTTTTCGTTCATTTTTTAAATAAATAAGGCTGTTACTTTTATCGTTTGAATTGTTTTACATTGTCATTTCAGGGCCTTTATAGCTGACTATGCAGTATAGGCTTTGCTCATTGTTGAAGGCTGTACAGTTACCTATAATTGTTAATATCTGTGTCATTTTGGTCTCTTGTGGAGAGTTGTCTTATTGGCAATCATACCACATCTTTTTTTTATATTCAAACATACCCATGAAATTATGGCATATAATACACATGTATAAAAAAAAAAATTGGGATCTCTTAGACATTAGGATGTATATTGAATCCATGAAGAATCATCACACTGGCAAACCGCCCCATTTTTTTAACTTGCACCACTTTCTGAATTGACCAAATTAGATTTACCAAATGGCCTCACTTGTGAAAAAGAATTGAAAATGGTTTGTTTAACTTGCATCATTTATGAAAAGGGTAAAAATCACTCTGAAATAAGGTCTGTCAACTCGCCCCACTTGTGAGAAATAGATTAATCCTGATGAATTAAGTATTGTCAACTCGCCCTACTTGATTAAAAAGATGCAATCCTGTTGTATATTTATCATGTTCCCATCCCACTAGTTAATAAAATTAATATCTATGAAAACATTAGATAAATAAATATTGACTCTGTCATGTCTGTGGTTAAAGTTTGTATTTGTATTTTATATTTGTATAATATAATGTTACTTATATATATATGGACGTAGCTGGTCTTGCAGTAAACGTTCCTCAACTTCATAAATTGGGCGAGATACTGGGTTCTGTGAAGGGATGTCATCATTGCTCAACATACCACATCTTCTTATATTTAATTTGTAGTTCTTTTCATTTTGTTGAAATAAAGCATAAAGAAGTGACTATCAGTATTTATTTGACTTGAATGCCAACAACAGACATCATCACAAGAAAATTATATACATCTAGCATTTGCCTTTTTCATTAAGTTGGACAAGTTGGCCGAAGGAACATTGACATGATTGACAGGATTTAAGTTAACTCGTTTCACAAGTGGGACGATTTGTTCTGCTCAATGAATATCATTACAATTAAAACCTGGTAACGGGAACTGGTGTCCCTTGGCCTTACTGTTATAAACATAAAATTAAACATTTTTAAATGCATGTTAACCAGTAGCTATTTTAGTGTTGACATCAAATACACCTATGCCTCTCTTGTTTTCACCAGGGTAATGCGTCTTCCCTAATTTAATTTTGTTTAAACGACCACATATTGGTCTATGGCAGACAATATACAAAATTCCTGAAACGCCATAGCATCTAACACCCCTGGCATCGTGCAAATGAAGGGGTTTGTTACACCCGATGCAGCTTTTCAGCTGACTAGCCAAATACTCTAATTCACACAGGAATCTACAATGGTCTAGGGGGACAAGATCAGATGGAATATATTCATTAAATAAATCATCTCTGTCATGTTCGTGATAGCTTTTGTTGGTTTCAGGAGGATATTTGGTTAATGTAGATGATGTTTGCAGTGATGATGAAATAAAATAAGGGTGGTCTTCTAAAACTATGTCTGAGACAGAGAACTTCTTTGGTTGTGTTTTAACTTTTCGTCTACTTTCAATAAAGTTATGTATTCTTTCTACAGGTTTCTTAGTTGAAAAGCGCCCTTTAACACTCCTAATGGTAGGCATTTCTAGGAGGCAGACGACATATAAAGATATTACGATAGTCGCATTAAACATGAAATTATACCTTTTTCTTCTTCTGTCGACGGATCAACACGACTGTTTGAGGATTCGTTCTATGTATGTGATTTATGTGAAACTGCCTCATAGTACACCAAAATGCTGCTCATGTTCTATATTTTCTGAGCAGCAAGTTAGTTATTGTAAAAAGCAGTTCACCGTTGAGCAATGTAAACATCTCCACGTCTTTTGTTGTGTCCATTTTTGCATTTCCGTGCATGCCGGAAGTGATCACTGCCAAATGTTATTATAAAAAGATGTGTATTTGAATTTTTTTCAATAAAAAAAGTGAACCCGATTAATTGAAGGACATAATGAAGAGAATTATGTTTTATTTTCATCTTGGTATTTCATTTACGACAACAGATCGAATGTCGATATCAGATGCGCAACTTCTTGCGCAGAAGGCGCGAAAATTTAAACTCCTATACCACCTTAATAGATGGAAATACATCTATCGTTGAAAAAACCATTCCCATTGTCCTCCCTTGATCAATGGACGGACGTTATATATGATCACAGGACAAATTATCTTAAAATCCCACATGGAATACGTCTTTCCAAATGTACTGGAATCAACTCGTATCAAATTACTATATCATTTTTTTCACTTGTCAATTTTATTTACAACGCAAGCACAGTTGTAGCTTTTAGAACATTTTTACCCTCTTTTTTCGTTTTTTTTTTTATGTCTCCAGCTCAAAAGAATGTTTGACTCTATATATTGCTGATGAAAAACAGATTTTTGTAAGTTTTTATATTCAATTCGAAGTACAATATATTAATCTATACAACAAACCTGTTCAATGACATTTATATATAAAGTAAGATTTGTAGGTATTATCATTCCGTATTCGTTTTAGAAGGTAGCTAATGAACTTTTGGTGTACCTATTGATTAAAATATAGATAAATTTCAGTTCTTTATAACATAAAAAGGAAAGGAAAATATAAAAATGTCTGCGCTTCAGCAAATAGTCATGCATCACTGAAAGCAAGAGAGAAAAAAGGAAAACTAATTAACAGATACGTAATACATTTATTTTTCCACAGTTCAGAGTTTAACTTTCATTTCTCAGTTTTTAATGATTTAACCTCATATTATTCTCAAACTGCAGAAGATAGTTACGTTTTAAAACTATATTCTCAGAACCTGAAAGCCAAAAAAAGGCATTTCAATTCAAACTATTATACTGAAACTAATTATTATCAATACTAATATATATTTTCTAAATTAGGGCATTCTTACCAGGACAATGAAATATTGTGTTTTTTATGCGGACAAAGTAATATCATAAATATTGTATCCCGACAAAATCACATCAAACCTAAACAGACCAGAGAAAATGGAAGGTGAGAAAATTGAGATATACATTTAACTAAGAAATGTTCGAATTGTTTTAGACAACTAGTCACTCATTTCAGGAAATTCGTTTTCCGAATAATAGAATCTTCTTATGACTTCTGACTCGATTAAAATATCAAGCTGTAAATCAATACAGTAGGATTTTATCTGGTGCTCACATCAATAGTACGCACTGGAAATGTTCGATGTTTAAGAGTTATGTATAGGATAACAGCTTAGCATTGGCCTCAAATATATAATGATTAATTGTATTTTGCGATTAATTATCTATCTTTAGTTTTAACAAAGTCCTAAAAAAAATAGAGACAGTTTAAACTAAAACCCACAAACGGATTATGTTTACTATCATACTGTTTCATTAATTCTGCGCCTAGAAGCGTAATTTTCTTTATATCCTTTTATTTTAATATTATTCTGAGAAATTGTAAATATCGATCAATCTGCTGGCGGAATATCAAACAACAAATGGCAAACCGACCACTTATAATTATTACTTACCGAATATACTTCTATATTGCACGAGGTACTCAACATATATGTTCTTAAAATGACCATTAGTTGCAAATTTTGATGTTCAATCTAAATAGGTGATGTTCTTTTACTTAATTATTCAAAATTTGCTGAATATATTGAACGCATCTATCCAATCAAACTAGAGATAAAGCATACATCAGATAGAACGAAGTCTGCATTATATCCTGAGTAACATCTGGAAATTGACAATGAGGGTCAGTTGAAAACAAAACCTAATGACAAAAGAGATGATTTTAGCTGCCAAATTGTGAACTTTCCATTTCCATGTAGCAGCATTCCAGCAGCTCCTGCATACGGAGTATATATCTTTCACTTGATGTGATATTCCCGGAATGAAATCTCCAATCATAATCGATGTCATTGATAGAGGGTTACTGCTCACAATGAAGTTATTAAATCAAGAGTTCCAAATGATGAAGTTGAAATCATTCCTTCGCAATTGTTACGGACGCCATTACTAGTTGCTTGACCGTTATGAAATACCCGTTTCACAGATGATAGCGGAAATGTTCGTAACAACAACCCTGTTCCCTTTTCAAGAATGTGATCTACCGAATTTGACTTTTCATCGGGGTTGGTACATAAGCAACACGACGTGTGCTACATATGGAGCAGGATCTGCTTACGCTTACGGAGCACCTGATATCATTTTTGTGGGGGGTTATATGTTCCTTAGTTTGAATGTTGTGTTTTGTGTACCATTGGTTGCCTGTTTGACCTTTTCTTTTCTAACCATGGTGTTTTCCGTTTATTTTCTATTTATAAATAGATAGGTCCCTCCGGAGCTGGAATATGTAAGTACGATATTTTCTATTTCGGTTTGTTTTTGTGTTTCCTCCCTTTAACCTGCTGATATCTTAATTCATGTTTTGAGGAAACAGTATATGCCGATGTTTGAAGACAGTAATTAAATGTTTTATTATACTGTAGGTGCTGTTTTACTTTTAGTAAACAGTTCATGCCCAGTCAATACTTTTTAAAACTATCAATCGATACACAATCTTTTAACGAGGGAAAATCGTTGTTTCCAGTAAAAGAGAAGCGAAATTCGAAAATAAACTGACAATGCCATGGAAATTTAAAAAAAAAAAAAAAACCAAAAGACAAACAACAGCTAAACTGGAATAAAAAACACGAACCCCCTCACGAACTAAGTTGGTCTTTGGTGCTCCAGTAGGTTACATGTGGCCACCTTAGTTATACTTATGTAATTAAGTTTAATTTGTTGGGTTACATTTTGGAAAAAGAAGACGGGATTACGTTCACAAACAATCGAACATATCCGTTTGTATAGCAGGTAGTCCGAATAACATGTTCCTACAAGCAAATAGTGGGGTTTGTTTTTACAATTTAACTGTCATAGCATTTTTCATACAATTTTGTAAAAAATAGTATCCTTACGCGTCTATTAAATGTATGAAATATAAAGGAAATGCGTACTAAGCAGTTTTATGATATGTAATATTTTGGTTGAATGATCAAAATTTATTCGAAAACCAATACATTGAGACATCTTAACACTGGTTTCTTTTTTATCCCCCTTGGTGTTTTTGTGTCATTGCTTTTGTTTTAAACTTCCCCGTACTTATTAGTTCTTCATCATATTAAAAACCAAATTTTTAAAAAGTGTAAACAATAAATTTAAGAACCCATTTAAATTGATTATTTAATTGTATCTATAAACATTTTGTAGTGAGAAAGACGATAAAGGGATATTTCAGAAAACACCTATACTTTTTTCAAATATGATTTTAAAAGTAAAAAAAAAATGAAAAAAGAATGCAAAATGATCAAACATCAGCGTTTATAAACAAACACACATACTTTACATGTGAAAGAACCAAGAGTATTGTAAATTATTAGCCAAATCATAGAAAAAAGATAAAAAAAAAAATGAACAAATTTTGATTATTTTTTCATAGAATGATATTATACGTTTTGTTTGTTTGTTTGTTTGTTTTTGGTGGGGGGTTGGGGAGGTATTGAAAAAATAGGAGCTAAAGGTACGAAGGAAATGAGCAGAGATACGTCTGTAGTTAATATTGCTGTGTTTTGTCTAGAATTGAAAAATATATTCTATGATGTAAAACACTTTGTCTACGATTTGAATATGATTGAAAACTAGTTCGTTAGAATGTAATAAAAACACCATTATAGTACTTGATAGCATATATTTACCAATTATCCAAAAAGAACACTTTTTGATTTACAATCTTTATGAAATGGGATTAAATCTAACATGTCAAATGATAACAAAAGTTTTACAACACCTAATGCAAATATCTCAGTGTAACTGACATCTATACTCACTCATATTACATCTTATTATATAAAGTTTTGAAGTAAGAATTAAGGGTGGTGGATTTTTTAAATGAATATTCTGGAATGTTAAAAAGAAGAAATAAAATTAAAAAGAACTTTGTCAAAAAACATGACGAAAAGCCTTCATAACTCATATTTTGAAATTAATGCAAAATGCAGACAGTGAATGTGTCCACAAGATAAAGTAAACTTTAACACAAATGATTAGCAATCAGCCCTTTGAATACCAAAATGACGCAATATGTCTCCACAATTAACAAATGTTACAGTGAAACTGTCTTTCTTTTACCCAGCTGGCTCTCCTCTAACATTTTATTCTTTATATAAACAATGTACACCTGTATTGTTTATGGATGTGCATATGTTTGTCCTTTTAAATATTCATATTTTCTTCGTGCCTTATTGATTATGAAAGAAAACATTTTTTATTTGATTTTTGGTTAAAAATAGAAACGAAAGTAGATTTAAAACGAAATGGAAATACCCAACTGAATTGCTTAAACAAAATGGCAGGTACGTAATTTTAAAAGAAGTCTCAATTTCTATAATCTACTACTACTTGGACACGAGCAGAGGAAAACCGTTAGTTTAAAAAATATTTATCTATAGTGAATTAGCATGATTAGGAAACAAGTTATTACAACTAATACTAATCCACTTTACTGGTTCGAGTACTGCCTTATACATAGCGGTATAAGCCTGCACTTTTTTTCGAAATCTACGAGGGTTGTTTTTTAGGGCTGTGCGGCATATTTTCAACGTTTTTATGCCCTGAACGTCTCAGACTTCAAACTTACACTAATTTTCTTAACTACCTCTACCTCGAATGAAAAGTTACTACAGATTTCAATGTAAACAATATGCACATGTTTATTTACTGGTAACCTTCCCAAGTTCTGTCTCCGTGAGATGGAACACAGAGAGCATAACTGGGAACCAGTATGTGAACATTAATTTTCTATGAATATTTAAGATCTCCACAAAAGAGGCATGGTTTGAGAAATATAGAATAATAGGTAGTTGAGTTTTGATACTGACTATATCATTTGGAATATCTAGACGAGCCCGTTAGGCCGAGTTAAGATATTCCACATGATATAGTCAGTATCAAAAACTAAACAACCTATTATTCTTTTCATTGGTATTTATGACGTCACACAATGTATTGCCTGATATTTTCAGTGATACAGCCAGTACGTTGATACTCGAAAATATTAGACATATTAGGCAGTAAGATCAAAGGGAAAATATACAAATTACCGATAAACAGCTGTATTTACAAAGTCCAACCTATAATGAGTTTTTTTAGCCAGTCGGTTTGTATTACAGTTAAACCATTTGATCATTATCACGAATTATCATTGCAAATCCGGCAATCATTTGATTCCTAAAATTGCGATGTTTTCATTCATATTTTTTTTTTTTTTTTTTTTTTATCTCCAACGAATATTTGACTATCACTTTCAAATTGGTTTCTTCTTTCTCTCTTATAAAACAGTTCAAACAATTGTATTGCAATCACTAGTAGATCTATGTTAACATCAGTATCAGGGATAATGTATTTATAATATAAATCTTCTTTTTTATGACATGTTTATTTCAGACACAGAAACAAAAACCATATCATTAGCACTGTATCGTTATATGTGTCAGAACATAGTTGGATCAGAGAATCATGTTAAAAATTTGAGATTGATGAATACTGTCAGGGATAATATGACATGTGACAATGTTACAACCCGTATCACAAGTGGAAGTTTTGGTGAAGGACTTGAGATGAGAGGAAGTGATTTAGATTTAATGTATGTAACGAAAAATATGGAGGTATATGAAAACGTCCAAACGTCTTTAAATTCAAATGTTTTATATTTGTCACTGGAAACAGATGATGTAAAGGCTGGTTTCGCTCAGTTGCAAGTTAAACAAAATCATAGTCCAAGTCTAGTTGAATACTTTGAATACTTTGAAGAACATAATGGAAAACATTATTTTTCGAGCACATTATATAAACAAGCATTCGCGCGTGATTTTAATAGTGTAATACATGGGCCATGTATATCTGACAAAGACGGCATATATGACTATGCCTTGTGCTTAAATTGTACTTCATGGATATCACAAGCATCACAGTGGATAACAAGATCAAATAACTCATGGCCAAGTTATAATATCAAACAAAGTGTTATAAACATGGAGTACTTTTTGTACCAGTAGGAGTAAAGAGATCACCAAAAGAAAATATAGAATGGCGAATTTCTTTTTCTGTTGGTGAAAAATTTCTTATTAATACTTTTAGACATACACAATTGTTATGCTATGCCCTCCTGAAAATTCTTTTGAAAGATGTAATATCAACCTACACCGAATGTGAAGATTTACTCTGTTCATACTTCTTGAAAACAATTATTTTCTGGATATCAGAAGAATTACCACAATCCATATTAAAACCAGAAAATCTTATACATTGTTTTATGCGATGTTTAAGTAGACTGATTTATTCTGTTGACTATTCAATTTGTTTACATTACTTCATTCCAGAAAACAACTTGTTTGAGAACAAAATAGAGGGACGCGCTCGTAGAATACTGTTAGATAAACTTTATAAACTGCATAGTTACGGATGGCGATGCTTGTCAATTAACTAACTTTCAGATATCAATGTGGATGAATCCTATCGAACCACATACATTGCACACTATCGACTTAGCAAAAACTGTCAATTCAACATTATTATATTTTGCCGATAATATGTCAAATGCTATTGAGCAGGACACTATTATATACAAAAGAGGAATATATCAGATTATTTCCTGTCACCAATCGTCACTAAAATACTTAAAAACATACTTCTTGTCAGTAATGTGTGGACAATATGCGCAGTTTGTTCAACTAATTAGTTCTAGAAATAGTAATAAACGTCAATACAAACAATACAAATCCTGTCTTTGTACTCTCCTGCAAAATATTTATAATGACAGTGTTTCTGGATGGCTGATGTTAGCTTCGTTTTTCTATAAAGTAAAACAATATAGTAATGCTTTACGCATAATCGCATATTCTATATCGAAATGTACCCCCGAAAAAGTATGCCGCTTCATGGATATGTCGGGTAGTCATTTTCGATTTTCCGACTTGCAATTATCCAAGAAAACAAGTATCGTACAATTATGTAAAATAATGCTTATCGATAATCTGACATTTGCAAGAAACTCTCGGCTAATTCCAAATGAACTACAAATGGAAGTGGAAAATATAGCATATCGTATTTCCTCTATAGTTTATGCTTATTTTCTAAAAATATTATGTCATTATCATCTCAATAATGTCAGACAATGTCAGGATTGCCTACAAACTTTAAAAATTGTTATAGATGAAAGCTATTTTATTGAAAGTGATATAATGTTTCAATGTGAATCCTACAAAATTCTTGGAATAGCTTTACAATTACTTGGAGACAGTGAATCCGCACAACAAGCATTTATGCAATCAGCTCAAATACTGCCGGATCAAGAATATAACACTTCTGTAAAGAGACTTACACTTATGAACTCGTTGTAATATTTGTGCATTCAGTTGAACATTTTGTAAAGGAATGTCAACATATTTCACAGAAATGTATTTTGATTAAATGATTTATTTTGGTTTTATTTAACTGTATATTTTGTTAAGTACAAATCTTAAAAAACTAGGTATTCTGTTCAATTGGAATATCGTAAATGTTGATTGTTGTAACCATTTGAAAGTGTTTGTTTTTATCATGAACAAATTAAACTCTATTCATAACTTTTCCATGAAAAATAGAGAATATATTGCCATATCACCCTTATTTTTTTTTAGTTAATTTGAAGAAAAAAAACCCACAACAGATAACTTCGCTTTAAACAGGAAGAAAAGCCTTTATAAAGAATATTTTTAAAAGTAAAATACAAGAAGTAAATGTGTTCACTAGTGAAAGTAAATTTTAAGATAAATAATAAGACGCTAGTAACACATTTATTTGGATGCGTTGTCTTTCTTTTACCTAGCTTGGTGTACTCTTATATATTTTTTTTGGCATATTCACCTGAATTGACTATCATGAATGTGTATGTTTGTCATTTTTAATATTTGTGTATTTGTTTGTCCTTTTAAAACACCATTTTCTATTTGATTATTAGTTAAAAAAAGAAACGAAGTAGATTTAAAACGAAATTGAAATACCTCACTAGATTGGGCAAACAAAATGGCAGGAACGTTATTTGAGAACGGTTCTCAATTTGTATATAATCTAAACAAATGTTTAAGTTCACCATCATTTGTTGTCGAGTTTTTACATCACTTTCTAATTAAGGATTAAAAGCCGCAGTGTACTTTCATGCTTTAGTAAACGTAATGACGTTATATGGACTCTATTTCATCTCTTCAATATATTTTACTTGGAAAAGACCATGGTTTACTTTTTAGTTGCAATTAGACCTTGCGTAACTCGGTAATTGATGTATTCTGTATTTTCATTCTTTGCTTTTGTGCTGATTATACTTACGTTTTAGCCAAGCCATTTTCACCTGATTTTACAAGTTGTGTATGTGTTATGTTGTAACATCACCACCACACAATGGAGCTTGTACATGAACTCTTTATTACCAATAATTGGTACTATAGTGTGTGATAACATTTTGATAGGGAATTCGATGTTTGGCGAATTTTCTGTTTAATGTCGACAATTATGTAGAATTTTGAAGCCCAAAATTTCTATTGCATTAAACACGCAAATAAAAGGGAAAAAACTATACCAATACGACATGTTTATGAAATTATAGCAAAACTTTTGGTTCACAAATTTGTATTCGTTATTGCAAAAAATGAATTTAAAATATCTGACATTTTCTCCATATCCAGTTTACCCATATAACGTATTATGATGTGGACCGGTAATTTTTATTGAATATTATGCAATTTGATTACATTGAGTTATTATAAGTTTACCTTCAAACTGTTTCTTTTTTTCATACATGACTTTTGATTAAATCAGAACGTGCATGCATGCGAACAGTAACTTTAATAACATTCGAACTGGACATAGGACCAGTCCATATTATGTTTTATCAATGAAAGTAAAGGTATGATAAGTAAGAATTGCTACTTCTTCTATTTCACAAAATTTTCAGAATACACAGTAGATAAGTTATTTTTTAATAGATTATTGCCGAGAAAAAAGAAAAAAAGGTTTACAAAGAAGACGTTGTATTCCATTTAACACGTCATTTTTGCAAAGAGATATGCCGAATTACATTTTACGCACTGCTACGCAAGGTAAAAGTTATTGTTTATCTTAACAAAAAAAAATATTTTCAGTCTCATTGGTAACTGTTAATTATAATTAATCCCAAACTAAAGCAGTCGTAAGATTAAGTCAAAATATGTATCCCACAAAATTTTGTTAGGCACTATAGTCAAGGTGAGACAAAGACTGACACACATGTTTCACTTAACCACTCCCATCGTATTCTTTTATGAAAGGCTATGAGTCTGTTATTCAGTGGTTGTCGATTCACACGGTCATGTTCTCTGTCCCTTTTTGACTCCTCATTCTATCAAACCCGGTCATTCAAAGATTACTTTAGATATCGGTATAGTAGTGCACATATATAGTACCTTATTATTCGCATCTTTGTACATTGTTTATGTTGAAAGTGAGACATTTGTAATAGCTTACAGTCACGAAAACCAACCGGTCAGGCCTTACTGCTAAATAAAAAATGTTTATATCTTAGTGCTTTGCTTTACAAATGTTTTTTGTTAAATGTACGAGTATATAAGAAATATAAGTTATTACTGGTGAACCTTCTTTGGTACTCTTTGGTATCGTGGTTCTATGTGGTACTATTGTATTCTGAACACACTGGTAAAGTTGGTTCTTCTGGTAAGCGTATGACTCGGATATAAAAGGGGAGATTGGAGTATAGGCTTTTGTATAATAACTCTCGATGTTATAAGAATAACAGACTCGTTCAATAATCATATATTAACTTTAAGATGCATTAAATATCAACAATACATACAAACATTAAATAACTTAGCAGTATTCTAGTCTAACAAATAAATATTTTAATACCGTAGAATATCGTGAATTAAAGAAAATGGATAGCGAAAAAATATACCCAGAAAGTTCACTAATATTAGTTTGGTAACTGGCAAATGGTGAATCAAATGTCAAAGATAAAGTTTTTCTCGAGATGTTATCCTCTACATGCAACTTGTAAAGTAATCCAGACAGACGTAGTGTGCTCGGTCATTGTAATAGTGTGTTGGCTGTCTGATTGCTACTTGTTCTGGTACATGGTATCTGTACGTATATTAAAATCGCTTGGAATTAACGTGTGTTCCTTGACCAAAGTAAAATCGAGCTGAATAAAGACTTATCTGTATTCTTTGTCTTTTTTTTCTAGTTGATAGTTGAATTAGTTTAAACATATTTTATTGTCCAAAAAAACATTGACAATAGGATTGGACACAAGTTTTGCAACTTAGAACGTCTTCTCCATTACATACAAATAATACATATCCGAACAAATATGAAATACATAATAATAACATCATAAACAATATTAATATGAAGACATGAAATTAACAAGAATTTATACGACATGGTTCATCGATTCCTAAAAGTCGAGTTGACCGTAAACTTTTATGAAAGACCTACCTAATAGGTTGTTTTAATCTTGGAATAAATATTCACTCAAAAGGTAAGTTTTTATTGTATTTTGAACAATTAACTTAAAGTGTTGTTGTCAACTGATGGATAATAAAATCAAATTGATGATCCATGTCTTAGGAAAAAATGAACAATTTCATTCGAAGTCGACAAAAAGTAATAACATTGTTATTGGTATATATTTAACCATAATGTTTATTAACTATGAAAAGCGATTGGTCTCTTTAATATAATTCTGCACTTTTATAAAAATTAGCGTGTTTATGTTCATATTAAACAAAGCATTGCCGTACATTAAATGTTCAAAGTCGGTAGGTATGTTTTCTTTTCTAAGTTCAAAAAATAATTTATTCCTTTGCACTGTATAATTTTTACACGAGAGGAAATAATGTTGAGCATTTTCATATAAATAACCACATTGGCACATTGCGTTAGTTTTAATATTTGCTTGATACAGATCCATGTTCAGGGCACTGCATTTGTTTCTTAATCTTGCGTGTAAAACATTTAAATATCTATCGCCAATATTGAAATATGTAGGGGGTGATTTGTTTTTTAAATATTTCTGTTTAATTTTTAATTTAAACATATTTAAAGAAAGTTCATTTCTAATACTTAAATCGAGCGAATTCCACAGTTTGATGCTAGATGGAATAAATGATTCCTGATAAAGAGACAGTCTGCTAGAGGTTAGGTATATATTTTGCCTGCTTCGTAGATTGTAGTTGTTCGTTTCTGCAACTGTAGGGGTATTAAATCTAATAAGTATTCTGGGGCGTTCTCTTTCATAATTTTGTAAAATAAAGTTAATTTCTTCACTTCTCGTCTAATCTTTAATTTTTCCCATCCCGTCTCTAAATAAAGTGATTGAGTGCTAGCATAGCTTGTTAGACCAGTGACAATACGTGCTGCTTCCAGTTGTAATTTTTCTAATCTTTCAGAATTCAACTGACCACAGTTATACCAAACTTCAGAAGAATATTCTAGAAGAGGCCTTATAAAAGTTAAATATATTCTTTCTAAATATTCCCTTTTTAGTCGGAATTTCAAACGTCTAAGAACATTTAATTGTTTTGATACCTTTTCTATTAAAAATCAACATGATTGGTCCACTTACAGTCACTGCTAAAAATATGCCTAAATGTTTATGACTAATAATCGTATCTACCTGAACTCCGCCAAAATGAAAAATCAAGTTATTTTTTGAATTTTTGTTACTAAATAACATAAAATTAGTTTTATTTGGATTGAATTTAACTACCCAATCATTTGCCCAGGAATTAATATTTTGTAGATCGATATTTATCATAGATTGGAGAGTAGTTTCATCTGGAGCAGTATGTCCAATAGATGTATCGTCTGCAAACATTCTACTTAATCCAATCATATCATCTGCAATGTCATTAATGAATATTAAAAATAAAAGAGGACCCAGTACCGAACCCTGTGGAACACCAGCTTTAAGATTACCTATTTCCGAAGTGGCACCGCTTAATACTACCCTCTGAGTTCTATTTGTTAAGTAACTTTTGATCCATAATAACAGATTACCTTTTATACCATATCTTTCTAACTTAAGAAGTAGACCCCTTATCCATACTCGATCGAATGCCTTGCTTACATCGGCAAAAGTTAAACTGTATTGAATTTATTGTCTAAAGCATATATACGATAGAATGATACATCTCAATTATTTGATTAAAAGTAGAGCAGCCGGGTAGGAAACCAGACTGAAATGTATACAAAAGTTTATTAGAAAGTAAATGATTGAATATATTTTTATATATTATTTTTTCTAGTACCTTGCTTACGCAAGAAAGAAGAGATACTGGTCTATAATTACACGGCATTGACTTATCTCCATTTTGAAATAAAGGAATAACATATGCCAATTTCCAATCTTTAGGAAATATATTTTGAGAGAGCGATTTGTTAAAAAGAATACATAAGGGAAGAGCAATTTCATTTTTTACTGCTATAAGCATTCTATTACTAATTTTGTCAGGACCAACAGCTTTATTTGGATCTAAAGTAGAAATAATATCTTTAACGTTTTCTAAAGTAACTGTTATTTCAGACAAAATGTTAATACCTCTATCATCGAACTCGGGCATGTTTTTGTTTTCTTCATCTAGACTAGCTATTGAACAAAAATATCTATTTAGAATATCAACTTTTTCTTTTGCATCACAAGAAAATTCAAAATTATTACTAGGGTTTTGCATCGGTGGAATATCATTTGAAGATCTGTCTTCTTTTAATAAGGAGTTTATTATTTTCCAATATAATCTACTATTCGTTTGCTTTAGTTCATTTAAGTTTTCATTAATATTTTCATAAAAGTTTTGTTTAATTTGTCGATTCCTTTGGTTTTTAAATTTCTTTACGTTTGTCATGCTTTTTTTTTATAAATATTTTACGAAACCTGTCTCGTTTTCTTATTTCTTTACGGAGATTTGAATTAAACCAAATTTTATCATTAGATCTAATAATTACTTCTTTTTTCGGAATGCAGTCACTTTTAAAAGTTCGTCTGTAAATATATTGCAAGATTCATGGATGCTAATATCATTATCCAGTAATTTATTCGACCTCTGAAACCATCTGTTTCATTAAATTATAATCCCCCCTTTTATAGTCCCATATTGTACGTTTGAAACTCTTCGAGTTACTGAACCTGCTTCTGACTGTTATGTAAGTACCTTCATGATCACTTATGTCTCTATTGATAGGTATAATACCCGAGTCAATAAATTGAATGGAATCAATTATCAATATTGGGTCTAATAAGGACAACAATCCAGTTCGAGAATCAAAATGAGTAGCATCGCTAATTGTATTAAATAGACCATTTATACTTAGTATATCACTGATACAGTTAGGAAGGTTGAGAAGAAATTTTTTGTTTAGATCACCCAAACAAATAATATGATTACTTTCGTCTAATGCCCTTTTCAACATCATATCGTATAACGACCAAAAATTGGACGGTGAAAAACGTTCAGATCGATAAGTTATGTTTATCAATATCACGTGCAATTTTGTTTTCAACTCAAACCACATAATTTCTATACTATCATGCTCCAAATCCAGGCGCCGCTTTATGTTAATGTTACTTTTATAATACATAATAACACCGCCTCCATCGGAGTTCCTGTCTTTTCTTATTGGTGTTTCAAATTCCGGGAGTGCTATTTTTCATTGGTAATGAAAGGGGTCAGATGAGTTTCTGTGAAAAATACGATATCGAACTCTTCTATAACATTTGAAATATAATCCAGTTTGTTTCCTAAACTGCGTATATCTGTATATTACAGTGGAAAATTGATAAACTTTGATCAGAAATGTCAACTGCTGGGCCTGGATTTGATTCAACATCTCCTGCCAAAATCAACATATTTACATAAATAAGACATATAAACAAGAATGATAAAAAAAATTTCAGCATGGATAATTGGTTTTTAACTAAGCCACACAGCCATAGTATAAATGAACAAAATATATCATATATATTGACATGTATTTTTATCGCTTTTCTTGTAAGTACTCCACTAATTTTGCCGTAAAATAGCCCTGTTGTTATTCTATGTATGATTGTGTCACTACCCATTGATCTGACACACATGTTTAAAAAGGGCTGTATAAAAACTAAACAAAGAAAAAATAACTTAATTGTTGACTTCGAATGGTAAGAATGAAAACATTTGAACATAAAAAACAAAACAAAAGTATATGTACAAGGAATATTTGCGTTCTGTAAATCGATGTATGGTTGCAAAAATTAAAATTGGAAAAAAAGAAATAATATACCTTTTAACTGTAGATTAAAAATCATACTATAAATGAATATATATATTTATATTTGTTTATACCTATTAAATTTTATATAGTAATTGAAATTTGAATATCTACATTAGTTTTAATTTAACTTGGAAAGTCTAAAACTTTAAATATGTGATCAGACACAACGATATTTAATTTTTTTTTTTAAATTACTGAAATACAACTAGCACCGATAAGTCACTGAAAAACAAATCAAAATTTCCGGTTGGGTGTATTTAGATTAATAATAGAATTGTTACATCGAGAAAGCGCTAACTAGTATCAATTTTAAGACAAGTTTGTATACAGTATAGAGTTTGTAAACAATCATACACGTGTAGCCGTAAACGGTTTAATAATCGTCGTCTTCATCGGAAATTTCACCTCCTAGGTCTCTGATATCCTGGTTGCACGAAATAATCTTCCGATTCTAGTGTTTCTTTAGCTATGATTTTACCATCAAAAAGAATGAATTTTTTCGGTGAACCGTAGGACATTCAAATGTTTCAGAAGCCCATAGCGGTATTTTGTAAGGTTTGTAGTTGAATTATAGACAATCATTATAAACATCTTATAGATAGTTCGGCAAAAGACATGTTTCATAAGTAGCACGAACTCCTCATGTTTAATATTCTGCACTACACAGTTGATACCTTCGACATAAGGATCATTACACACATTTATAGTTTGTAAGAAAAAAAATGACCAGAACTCGCGAAGTATAATGTTGAAAGTCGAAAGTACTACTACCTGGACGTGAAAAGAAAAATGTCGTGCTCTCGTGATTGTATATTTGTTTTCTGTAAAATATAAAATATATAAGACTTATTTCAGAGGGAAAAAAATGTTACTTCTTAAAATGAGTTAATTTTGCCAGTCTGTTTGTATCGAATTTAACTATGTAATCAAAATCAAAAATGATCGATTGAATATATCATATAATTCCTTATATTGCGATGTTTCCATTATGTTTTTTTCAAAAACTATGCAAGCACTTCTTCTTAGCATTATCTTTATGCTATATTAAAGACAAAAAAAGATTTTGAGAAATTGATAAAGTCAACTTAAAAAATGGTTGAACGGGTGCCGGCAATATCTACCAACCCTTACAGAGCACCAAGCTGAAACCCCTAATTAAGAACGATATTTTTGAATGGTTTGTGTTGCTCAGGATTAAGTGTCTATATCGTCGTTCTTTGTTTAGGCTATTGTTTTTCTTTTGATAGTGTTTCATTTTGTTGTTGTTATTTGCCTTGGCACTGTCAGTTTGTCTTCAACTAGTGAGTTTGACTATCATTTTGGTATCTTCTTCCTCTATTTCGAAATGATTTTAAGCAATTGTTTATTACAATCATCAGAATAATAGCAAAAGCTCATACATTTTTTATGATAAATTGAAATCGCAACAACTCATTGACGCTACATTGCAATAGTACATCTATGTTAACATCAATATGTTTAACAATGTATATCATTTCCTATTATGAATATCATTTGATTAATTCATATCCAACTATATCGGTCATCACGTGACTTTTACACTTAAGTTGTATATCATTAATGGCCGATTGATTATCAATGAAAGTGAACCTGGTACATAGATAAACGGTCATAACTTTTTTGTTATAATGTATATTTTCCCTCCCAACCCCGCCTTTTACAGTTAATAATTTTTTACAATTAAATATGTTTCAGTTCAGAAATATGATTTCGTGCTTCGAAATAAGTTTGAAAATTGAGGTGACATAGCCACACAGCCTCCGTTGACATCTTCGTTAATTCTCGATAAAATTGTAATGGGACCTTTTTGTAAAATCAATTTTCTCAACTAATTTATTGTTACTTATATCCTCCCAACCCCTAAAAAGATCGAAAACATATTCATTTAAATGAAATCGCAAACCATATCAGTTCAGGTATTAAACTTTTTGCTTCGAAATTTGGTTGAAAAGTTCTTATTTTTGCAGTCTTCAGCAATATTTTCAAAATGGCGACCACTGTTGGAGGTTCACAACGACACGACATGCCGGTATTCATTTAGTTATAAATCAAAGAGTAATATTTCAAATATTTATCAAAGTGTGTCTTTTTGTACTTAAGAAATTTCTTTTTTCACATGTTCTTCAATATATTTATTAGAAACAGTATCTCACACTAAAATTGCTAAGATTTGCATGCACCAAGTTTACATGTACATTGATAGCGTGGGGCGACATCGGAATATATATTTTTGAAGATTTAACCGATGAAAATCGAAAAATTGTTAGATGCATGTCTTTTCAATAATTGTCTTACCTTAATGCAGCATAGAATTAAACATTGTTTCCCTCTGTTAAAGTGGATACATGCTATTTGTTTTTATAAAATTTCGAAGTTACATAAAACAAAATGGCGACCAAATAATTTTCAAACGTAGACGATGTTCGACACTTATTTTGCACATGCAAATATTTCAATTAGATTTAACTGTTTGTATTGCAATTAAATATGACACGTTTATTGTAACTCGTATGATTATTAAGGATAAAGCTAGATTGTGGATATATTAATTAAGTCATCAACGTGATCAAAGAAAACAAACATGGCAACGTGGCCTAATCACGATGTAAGTTTTGACAAGACCTAATATATATATTAGTATTATACGATTGTTTATGAAATCATTTCAATGATAATATTTTATATTAACAAAAGGAAACCACGGATGGATGGTAACAAAGATGAAATATCTATATATATATATATATTTTAAATCATTACACGGGTAACCAGTACATTTTACATAATCCTAATTAAACCAGTCACATACAGAGTTATCGAACCTAATTATGACTGGAATAGTTGCATATGTCATGTTTATTTTAGAGACAGACACATCAACCAAATCATTAGCACTGTATCGTTATATGTGTCAACACATAGTTGGAACAGAGAATTATGTTTAAACAATTAGACTGATGAATACAGCCAGGGATGATATAAACAGTAATGACAGTTTAAACCGTATCACAAGTGGGAGTTTTGGAGAAGGACTTGATTTGAGAGGAAGTGATTTGGATCTAATGTTTTTAACTAAAAATTTTGAACTTTATGAAGAAATTAAAACGGATTACAATTCAAAAGTTGAAAATGTGTTGATGGAAACAGGTGATGTAAACCCTGGTTTCACTCAGTTGATATTTAAACAAATGAGTTTTCCATTTCTTTGTAAACTGTGTGAAGAGCATAATGGAAAAACATCATTTATCCAGCGCATTATTTAAACTGATCTTGGGTCATTCAGAGAGTGTAATTCATTGACCATGTATATCTGACAAAGAAGGAACGTATGACCACGCATTTGCTTACATTGTAAAACATGGTTATCACAAGCATCACCGTGGATAGCAAGATCAAGAAACTCATGGCCAAGTTATAATGTCAAACAAATTATTTTAAAACATGGAGTACTTTTCGTTCCTATCGGTGTTAAGGGATCACCAAAAGAAAATATCGAATATTAATTTCTTTTTCTGTTGGTGAAAATTTCTAATAAATACTTTTACACACACTCAACTAATATGTTAAGCCCTCCTGAAAATTTGCTTGAAAGATGTTATAGCAACATACACCAAATGTGAAGATTTACTCTGTTTATATTTCTTGAAAATAATATTTTTCTGGATACCAGAGAACAACATGTTTGAGAACAAAATAGAGGGCCGCGCTCGTGAAATACTGTTGGAGAAATTGTTAACCCTGCATAGTTACGGATGGCGATGCATGTTTTTTTCTGATCAATTATTTAATTTTCAAGTATCAATGTGGATGGATCACTTCGAACAACATACATTGCATACTTTCGAGGTTGCAAAATCACTTAATTCCGAATTATAATATTGAGTTCATTTTTAATAATTGGAACACTAACACATCCAAAAGAGGAATACACCAGATAGTTTCCAATGACCATTCCTCACTTAAATACTTATATACATACTACATGTCATTGTGGTGTTCACGATGTGCGCAGTTTGTTCCACTGAATAGTACTAGAACAAGTAATAAAAACGAATACATACAGTATAATTCCTGTCTCTGTACTCAATTCAAAATATCTATCATGACGCTGTATCCGGATGGCTGTTGATAGCATCGCTGTTCTATAACACACGGCAATACAACAATGCAATACACATCATCATGTATTGTTTATCGAAATGTACTCTTGAAAAACTATACTTCTTAATGGATATGTCGGATATTAATTTGGGATTGCCCGAATTGCAATTATTCGTGAAAACAAGTATTGTACAGTTGTGGAAAAAAGTTCGTATAGATTATATGAAATTTAAAAAGAACTCTTGGCTAATACCAAATGAACTACAAATGGAGTTGAAAAATAGACCATATCGTATTTCCTCTATAGTTTATGCTTATTTTCTAAATTTATTATGTCATTATCATCTAAATAATGTCAGACAATGTCAGGATTGCCTCCACACTTTACAACTTGTTAAAGCAGAAAACTTTTTAATTGAAATGATCGATATTTTAAATCTGTAGCTTACACTATTCTCGGCATTGCTTTCCAATTATTAGGAGACAAGAGAGCCGCCCATCAAGCATTCATGCAATCAACTGAAATATGCCCGGTTAACATATCAAATACGTCTGTAAAGAGACTTTTGTTAATGAACCCAATATAATATTGTAGTGGATGTGTTTCCCACGGTTTGAGTTTATAACCCTAATTTGTTTTCTCTCATTCGATTTATGACTTTTGAACACCGGTGTACTACATTAAGTTTACTTACAAATAGCAAAACCGCAGACTTATTCCAGATATGTATTTTGTTGAAGGGGAACATGTGTGTTTTTCTAGAATTTGATATTAAACAGTTTGACACAATAGTCAATAATGTTACGTTTGTGGGTCGATAAAGGTAGATTCGTTTTTTGTTTTCTTGTGTTTTTTTTATATTGTTTTACAATTTAATTTTAATTATTATTTTATTATTTTGAAAATTTTTCAATTTTTTGATTTTAATTTATTATTTTATTATTTTGAAAATTTTTCATCTATAAATCCTGGTGTAGTTAGAAACGCACTAGTTATCAATATTAGGTTTCATCAGGATTTGTTATTTTTAACTTGCATTTTCCTTGTGTCTTCTGAATTTTTAGATTTAAATTTAAATTGCTTATACACGTATGGAACGTCAAAACTGTCTTGTTATGCCCATTTCCATTATATGATGTATATTTAGTGATACAATAGTGTGACTACTTACCACTTGGCCCCTTAGGATGAAAGGTGATATGGGATGAACTTCAATTCAGTGCATTACATTTGCGCACAGCTTTTTATTACGTTTTTGTGTATTTATTCTGCAGTTTCAACTAAACAATAACCCGCAATATGTAAGGTTTCATGGGCAGCCACCCGTATATATGCCGGTGTAGCAAGAACATGGCTAAGGTATTGACTTTTCTTTTTTTTGGGGGGGGGAGGGGAAAGCCATGTTTTTTTTTAAATGTTTTATTCCAAATTTAAAACAAAAATATTTCTTTAATAAGGGGAAGCAAACAAATTAGTTTGTTTCTGTTGAAATTATCTGTTTCTATTGAAAATATCTTTCCGATTTAGAGGTAGTTTCTCCAAGACGAAGTTGAAACATGAATTTCAGGTATGTAAATTTTGCCATTCATTTGTAATCCCAAAAAGAGGGGATAGAAGGAATTAAATGGGTGGGGTTTGTTTAATGAAAAGGTGGAATTCAGTTTTTTATATTTATAAAATTTCGGACGTACATAGATATTGCGATGTCGTCGTTGTCCGAAGACATTTTGTTTCCGAAAGGCCAACGTGAGTTTTTCTCATCACTTGGCGTCCGTTGTCCGTCGTCGTAAACTTTTACAGAAATCTTCCCAGAAATAACTGAGTGAAATTTAACCAAACTTGGCCACACTCATCATTGGGGTATTTAGTTTTAGTATTTAGGGGTCCGCCACTAAAGGTAAGAGTACTTTGAACTGTGCAGTACATCTGAGGTAGTTAATGTACACTTTTGCTGTGCATTATCCAGATCATAGATTAAAGAACTTATAACCCATGTATCGTAAATTGACCAATCGGTGTTTTCCACACGTAATTTGAATATTCAAACAATGCCATTTCACTTTGATATGGTATAAAGTAGAACAGGGACGATAAAAATGAAAGAAAAAAAGATAAAAGGAGAAAATGAGGAAACAAAACTTTATTTTCACTTTTATCATAAGAAAATATTATGCTCTGGTTAAAGAGAGAACAGGGGTGTGAGAGAGCATAAAAGGTGTAAGAGAAAGGAGGATATGGTATGTCGTGAAATGTAGAAGGAAGTTGTCAAATAAACTAGAATGTAACCCATGTCACAACAGACTGTCAATATTGCAATTTGAATGTAATTGTGTAATCTTTCGCTACAATGCCATTACAAAACAAGTTTGGATATACTATTTATGAAAAATCAAAAACTGACAACGCATTTACAGAATGTATTAATAGTTAAATCTTCATATATAACAGAATTAAAATTTTAATGCCAAAGGCGCGTTTCGTCTATCATTTACGCTGGATCAAAACCTTAAAAAAAGCCCAAAAAAAGAACCAAGTTGAAGAACATTCACAAACCCAAATCTTAATAAAAAATAAAATTTAAAGCTTTGTTAACAGTTAAATTATAATCATGAACATATCAAAGTTATTATTTAACACAGAAATGCAGACTACTGGGCGGTTAATACATGAACCCTCGGTGATGGTCGAATCGAATAAATTTAAAGGACCAAATATAGAATTAAATTGAAGAGAACATTGATTTTCAAAGTTAGAAAGGTTTCGCCAAATACTGTTTATTTAAGGTAATCCATACCTGGGACAGAAAATTCTTAGTATTTCGAAAAAAAAATTAAATCTATATTCCCTAAAGGAACTATTTTAAGGAAAAAAACATATTTGTTTCAATATTTGATGAAAATAGAAATGAAAGTAAATAACGGAAATACCAAAATAAACAGCTAAAACAAAATAGCAGGAAAGTATTTTAAGAACATTCTTTAAAATATAACCTTCAACGTTAATTTGGTATCAATAAACGTTGACATCATGTTTCTTTCTAAATTGAAAGTAAAAATATGTTTGAAAGCATATTTTTTTATATTTTCCTCTAGAAGAGCAAGATTTTCATTTTATATGAAAGGAGGCCTTCAGTAACTGTAACTACTCTTACATCGGTAAGATATGTGTTTTTTTATTTTTATTATTTGTTTTTGTGGTTGGTAAACATCACGTTTAGCCATCCTTTTCCATCTGGATTTACAGCTGTTTTCGATGTTATTCATTGGGCTAATCCATGAAGTATATATTACCAATAATTGTTCCTAGTAACAGGGGAGGAACAGGCTCACAAAAATGTTTCACTCCATTATGTTTTACGTGTTCTTTTACGAAAAGCCAGGAGTTGTGTAATTCAGTGGCTGTTGTTAAACCCTGTCTATTTTATTCTCTTTTAATTTTCTCTTTTTTTTTGTCAAATCGGGCTCTACATAGCTTACCTAACGATATCGGCATAAGAGTATATATTTGAAACTTTATTAGTCACATCTTTGTTCTTTGTTCTTTATGATTGTTGTTTTATTAACAATCAAACTAGCAATCGTATTTTAGTATCGATAGTTCAGTAGACTTGTTTCATAGGATACAAAAACTCCACATGTTTGATATTCTGCAGAACACAGTGGATGCCTCAAAAAGACCATCACAAAGGTTTGTTAAAAACTAAAACACAACTTGCAAAATATAAAACGTCAGTAGAAAAACTACTACGTGAACTTGAGCAGGAAGATGCCGTTCTCTCAAGATTTCATATAGTATGCTTTCTGAAATATATAAAAGATGTTCGACTTATTTCACACGAGAACAAATGCTACTCGTTAAACTAACAGTTTTATTTGCCAGTCCATGTAGTCGATTTGTGTCGAATTTTACCATTCAATCAGTATCGTAAATGATCATTGTCAATCGCTCATATAATACCGTAAAGTTCGATGGTTTCACTCATTTTTTCATAAGACTTTATTCGAAAACCATGCAAGCACTTCAATGTTTCTCTTACATTTATTTCCATATTATATACATGTACTGTATAATAAGAATTTCTCAAAAATGATGTGTTCACATTCCCTTTATGCTACATTATAAAATAATATAGATTTTTAGAAATTTTAAATGTTTAACCGGTTCTTGCAAGATCTATCTACTCTACCAGAGCACCTAACTGAGATCTCCCAGAAATGAGGTATTGGTGCATAGTTTGCTCATGATTAGTCTATATTTCGTAATTTGTACAGGCTGTTATTTTTCTGTTGATCGCAATTCAATTGGGTTTTTTCCATTGCGTTGTCAGTTTATTTTTGACTAGTGAGATTGACTATCACTTTGTTATATTCTTCCACTCTTTTAAAAAAGCAGTGTTTTAATACAATAACTTAGTCATAGCTAAAGCCAATCCGTTTTTAAGATCAATTAACATCGCAACAACTCATTGAAGATAAATTGCAAAAGAAGTTCTATGTTAACATCAATATGGTGAACATTCTATTTCATTTCCTCAGACAAATACTTTTTTATCGATTTTATGTTTATTTTAGACACAGGAACACACACCCTATCATTAGCACTGTATCGTTATATGTGTCAGAACATAGTTGGATCAGAGAATCATATTAAAACACCCAGACTGATGAATTATGCCAGGGATAATATGACAAGCGACAAACTTATTTCTATTATCACAAGCGGAAGTTTTGAAGATGATGAAAGGAAGTGATTTGGTTTTAATGAATGTTAATACTAAAGACATTGAGGTTTATTAAGACGTTAACACAGATTATAAATCAAATTTGATATATTTGTAAATCAAAACAGATGATGTAAAAGCTGGTTTCACTCAGTTGAAAGTAGAACAAATGAGTCTTAAAGATCTACATACATTCTGTGAGGAACGTAATGAAAATCATTATTTATCGGGTGCATTATTTAAACAAGAGCTATTACGTAATACAAATGGCGTAGTTGTTCATGGACCATGTTTATCTAACAAAGAAGGAATGTTAGACAATGCCTTTTGCTTACGTTGTACAACATGGATATCACAAGCATCACAGTGGATAGCAAGATCAAGTAACGCATGGCCAAGTTATAATTTCAAACAAAGTATTTTAAAGCACGGAGTACTTTTAGTTCCATTCGGGGTTAGCATGGTTAAGGAATCGCCAAAAGAGGATATAAAAGGGAGAATTTCTTTTTCAGTTGTTGAAAAATTTCTAATAAATACTTTTACACACACTCAATTAATATGTTATGCCCTCCTGAAAATTCTTTGAAAAATGTAATAGCAACCTACACCGAATGTGACGATTTACTCTGTTCATATTTCTTGAAAACAATTTTTTTTTTGGATATCGGAAGAATTACAACAATCAATATGGAAACCTAAAAATCTTATACAATGTTTTATGCGATGTTTAAGCAGACTGGTTTATTCTGTTAAGTACTCAGTTTGTTTACATTACTTCTTACCAGTGAACAACATAATTGAGAATAAAATAAAGGGACATGCTCGCGAAATACTATTAGAAAAACTTTATACCCTGCACAGTTACAGGTGGTGATGCATCTTATTTTCAGATCAATTATCTCACTTTAATATATCAATGTTGATTGTTCACATCGAACCACATACATTGCATACTATCGAGGTGGTAAAACACTTAATTCTTCATCATTATGTTTGGCAAATGATGCGTTTCATTTTATTCATTGGAACACTAATACATACAAGAGAGGAACACACAAACTAGTTTCCTGTTACCAATCCTCTATAAAATACGTAATACCTACTACTTGTCATGGGTTGCGGAAAATGTGCGCACTCTGTTCCACTGAACAGTACTAGAAAAAATATTTAACACCAATACCAATGGTATAATTCCTGTGTCTGTTTTTTGCTACAGTATATTCTTCATGACGCTGTATCTGGATGGCTGGTGTTAGCTTTAGTTTTCTATCAGACAAAAACAATATAGTAAAGCGTTTCGCATCATCATTTATCTTACCTCCTATATAAAAAGGTCCGAAGCAGACGTCACCATGGACACGGTGTCGTCTGATACGGCAGGTGTCCCCTCATCACCAGACATGACAAATATCTCAAACACGACTCATTCAGATCATCGTCCTAGTGACAATAGCAATATTACACATATACAGCCATGTTCAGTTCTCCTTAAAGACATTTTGGTGTTTGATGACACAGTACAACACTGTCGCATTTCAAAATGTGAGACCAAAGGCTGCAAAACTTGTGCTATTTTAATTACAGATGCTGAATTCACTAGCAATTTGACCAAGAAGTCATATTTTACCAGAAGTTACGATGATCTGAATTGTAAATCGATAAATGTCGTCTACGGATTAGAGTGCAACCTTTGCGGATTGGTATACGTCGGTGAAACGAAAGGAAGGCTTAACAAACGTATGTGCGGTCATAGATCAGACATTAACCTTAATGCTAACGACATTCTATACCAGCATTTCAATCAGCCCGATCATTCCATCGTTTCTATGACAGTTCGCATTATCGAAAAGATATACCATAGCTCTAACAATCCTAATTTTTCAACGACTCTCCGTAGACAAAAAGAGGACTATTGGATTAGACAATTGGGAACTGCAACACCTTATGGCTGCAATGACAAAATTGATGGTATAGGTATTCTATCTAGTCCTTCGTGTAACTCGGTGAATGTGATGAATATTTTCAACTCGACTCCTCGACGTAGACGCAGTCATGGTCATCGTCATTATACATCACCTTCTCTGCATGATGTCTCTATTAATGACTTGCTGCCATTCATACAAAAGCCGTTAGGTATTCATCACATTCGCACGAAACTTTATTCATTACCCCTTTCAAAACTTCATTCTCTGTTTAATTTATGTTTGGAATCCACTGTTACAAACCCTCATTCAAACCAATACAAACTTGAAGCTATAATTTCGGATATTGCAAGTCACAGACTTTTCAGGCCAGTTCGCATTGGAAAAGATGAAAAAGAGAAAAGATCTTTTCTTAATCTGTCCTTTGCCAACAAAGGTCTCGATGGCGTCAACCTAGGCAATATCCTTCATCATAAATTAGTGCAATCGAAAATACCTCCTTATTTCAAAGACCAGTCTGTACCAATAATTTCTTATACCTATACCAAACCTATCGCAACTAAAATTTTCAATTACAAACGCGTTTTGCAGGATCTCGATATTGACGACTTCAAGTCTAAACCTCCTGATTGCACTTGTGCTAGTTCCAAATTCACATATAATCCTGCTGGCCACGTTATTACCGGTGACCTTAACATTGTTAATAACACTTCTCTACGAAATGTGTTATCGAAAGGTCCCAAATATCGTGAGCCAAAATCCATCAATTGGAAATACAACTTTAAAATTTTGATGGATTCAGTCGAGGATTATGCCAGGCAATGGGCTAAGCGCGAGAAGGAAGACGTAGACACTCTTTCCGAATGGATTAAGGCAGTGAGGTCGTTGATACAAATCAGAATTAAGAAACCGAATGGGTCCATCAATGCCCATGCTACGTCAATCTTTAAAGACCCAAATGTTGCAAAACACCTATCCGACCTCCATGACAAATATGTTGTTGTCCCCGCAGATAAAGCCCCAAATAACATCGTTTTTGTGTGTAAAAGTCACTACATCAACTGTTTGATAAACGAATTAGGTATTGACAATTCACTTGGAAACTCAACATATACCCTCACGACACTTACCAAAGAGGAAATCCTGGATAATCATAGGTCTGTTCTATGTTCCTTTGGAATTTCAACCAAAGATGAAGAACTGGATCTTCCATCACTGTATTGGATACCTAAACTACATAAGTGTCCTTACAAGCAACGGTATATTGCTGGGTCTTCCAAGTGCTCCACGAAACCTCTTTCTAAATTATTAACATCTATTTTATCAGCAATCAAAGACGGGCTTCAAAGTTATTGTGAAACTGCCTATTCTAGAGGTGGCGTGAATCAGATGTGGATACTTAAAAATTCAAAAGATCTTTTAGAGTACATTCAATCTAACTCTCTTTCATCTTGTAACAGTATTAAAACATTTGACTTTTCTTCCCTGTACACAAGTATTCCACATTTCAAACTAAAAGACAAATTAAAAGAGTTGGTATTACTTTGCTTCATAAAAAAGAATGGCCAACGTAGATACAAGTATCTTGTCTTAGGGAGGGATAAATCCTACTTTGTAAAGAATCACTCTGATTCAAACAAAAAATTCTCTGAAACTGATATTATCAAGATGCTTGATTTCTTGATTGACAACATATTTGTTACGTTCGGAGGACGTGTTTTTCAACAGACTGTCGGCATTCCAATGGGAACAAACTGTGCCCCTCTACTCGCCGACTTGTTTCTTTATTATTATGAGGCTGACTTCATGCAGGAACTTCTTAGGAAGAAAGATAAGAAGTTAGCAATATCCTTTAACTCTACTTTCCGCTATATAGATGATGTTCTTTCACTAAACAATTCAAAATTTGGTGACTATGTGGAACGCATCTATCCAATCGAACTAGAGATAAAGGATATTACAGATACAGTTAAGTCGGCTTCATATCTTGACTTACATCTAGAAATTGACAATGAAGGTCGGTTGAAAACAAAACTTTACGACAAAAGAGATGATTTCAGCTTTCCAATTGTGAACTTTCCATTTCTAAGTAGCAACATTCCAGCAGCACCTGCATACGGGGTATATATCTCCCAATTGATACGATATTCCCGTGCTTGCATTTCCTATCATGATTTTCTTGATAGAGGTTTGCTGCTCACAAGGAAGTTATTAAACCAAGAATTCCAAATGGTGAAGTTGAAATCATCCCTTCGTAAATTTTACGGACGCCATCACGAGTTGGTTGACCGTTATGGAATAACCGTTTCACAAATGATATCGGATATGTTCCTTACGTCGTAACTACAATCCCCTTCCCTTTCATGAATATGACCTACCGAATGAGACTATTAACCGGATTTGTAATCACATAAGCAACACGACGGGTGCCACATGTGGAGCAGGATCTGCTTACCCTTCCGGAGCACCTGAGATCACCCCTAGTTTTTGGTGGGGTTCGTGTTGTTTATTCTTTAGTTTTCTATGTTGTGTCGTGTGTACTGTTGTTTTTCTGTTTGTCTTTTTTTATTTTTAGCCATGGCGTTGTCGGTTTGTTTTAGATTTGTGAGTTTGACCGTCCCTCTTTTATTACCACTGGGTCGATGTCTCTGCTGGTGGACATTTTGTCCCCGAGGACATCATCCGCCCAGTAGCAAAACTACAATTGCATGAACTTACGAAGATTAAACAGGAAACTGGCTCGGACGTCGCCCAGTATAAAAAGGTTTGAAGCAGACGTCACCATGGACACGGTGTCGTCTGATACGGCAGGTGTCCCCTCATCACCAGACATGACAAATATCTCAAACACGACTCATTCAGATCATCGTCCTAGTGACAATAGCAATATTACACATATACAGCCATGTTCAGTTCTCCTTAAAGACATTTTGGTGTTTGATGACACAGTACAACACTGTCGCATTTCAAAATGTGAGACCAAAGGCTGCAAAACTTGTGATATTTTAATTACAGATGCTGAATTCACTAGCAATTTGACCAAGAAGTCATATTTTACCAGAAGTTACGATGATCTGAATTGTTAATCGATAAATGTCGTCTACGGATTAGAGTGCAACCTTTGCGGATTGGTATACGTCGGTGAAACGAAAGGAAGGCTTAACAAACGTATGTGCGGTCATAGATCAGACATTAACCTTAATGCTAACGACATTCTATACCAGCATTTCAATCAGCCCGATCATTCCATCGTTTCTATGACAGTTCGCATTATCGAAAAGATATACCATAGCTCTAACAATCCTAATTTTTCAACGACTCTCCGTAGATAAAAAGAGGACTATTGGATTAGACAATTGGGAACTGCAACACCTTATGGCTGCAATGACAAAATTGATGGTATAGGTATTCTATCTAGTCCTTCGTGTAACTCGGTGAATGTGATGAATATTTTCAACTCGACTCCTCGACGTAGACGCAGTCATGGTCATCGTCATTATACATCACCTTCTCTGCATGATGTCTCTATTAATGACTTGCTGCCATTCATACAAAAGCCGTTAGGTATTCATCACATTCGCACGAAACTTTATTCATTACCCCTTTCAAAACTTCATTCTCTGTTTAATTTATGTTTGGAATCCACTGTTACAAACCCTCATTCAAACCAATACAAACTTGAAGCTATAATTTCGGATATTGCAAGTCACAAACTTTTCAGGCCAGTTCGCATTGGAAAAGATGAAAAAGAGAAAAGATCTTTTCTTAATCTGTCCTTTGCCAACAAAGGTCTCGATGGCGTCAACCTAGGCAATATCCTTCATCATAAATTAGTGCAATCGAAAATACCTCCTTATTTCAAAGACCAGTCTGTACCAATAATTTCTTATACCTATACCAAACCTATTGCAACTAAAATTTTCAATTACAAACGCGTTTTGCAGGATCTCGATATTGACGACTTCAAGTCTAAACCTCCTGATTGCACTTGTGCTAGTTCCAAATTCACATATAATCCTGCTGGCCACGTTATTACCGGTGACCTTAACATTGTTAATAACACTTCTCTACGAAATGTGTTATCGAAAGGTCCCAAATATCGTGAGCCAAAATCCATTAATTGGAAATACAACTTTAAAATTTTGATGGATTCAGTCGAGGATTATGCCAGGCAATGGGCTAAGCGCGAGAAGGAAGACGTAGACACTCTTTCCGAATGGATTAAGGCAGTGAGGTCGTTGATACAAATCAGAATTAAGAAACTGAATGGGTCCATCAATGCCCATGCTACGTCAATCTTTAAAGACCCAAATGTTGCAAAACACCTATCCGACCTCCATGACAAATATGTTGTTGTCCCCGCAGATAAAGTCCCAAATAACATCGTTTTTGTGTGTAAAAGTCACTACATCAACTGCTTGATAAACGAATTAGGTATTGACAATTCACTTGGAAACTCAACATATACCCTCACGACACTTACCAAAGAGGAAATCCTGGATAATCATAGGTCTGTTCTATGTTCCTTTGGAATTTCAACCAAAGATGAAGAACTGGATCTTCCATCACTGTATTGGATACCTAAACTACATAAGTGTCCTTACAAGCAACGGTATATTGCTGGGTCTTCCAAGTGCTCCACGAAACCTCTTTCTAAATTATTAACATCTATTTTATCAGCAATCAAAGACGGGCTTCAAAGTTATTGTGAAACTGCCTATTCTAGAGGTGGCGTGAATCAGATGTGGATACTTAAAAATTCAAAAGATCTTTTAGAGTACATACAATCTAACTCTCTTTCATCTTGTAACAGTATTAAAACATTTGACTTTTCTACCCTGTACACAAGTATTCCACATTCCAAACTAAAAGACAAATTAAAAGAGTTGGTATTACTTTGCTTCATAAAAAAGAATGACCAACGTAGATACAAGTATCTTGTCTTAGGGAGGGATAAATCCTACTTTGTAAAGAATCACTCTGATTCAAACAAAAAATTCTCTGAAACAGATATTATCAAGATGCTTGATTTCTTGATTGACAACATATTTGTTACGTTCGGAGGACGTGTTTTTCAACAGACTGTCGGCATTCCAATGGGAACAAACTGTGCCCCTCTACTCGCCGACTTGTTTCTTTATTATTATGAGGCTGACTTCATGCAGGAACTTCTTAGGAAGAAAGATAAGAAGTTAGCAATATCCTTTAACTCTACTTTCCGCTATATAGATGATGTTCTTTCACTAAACAATTCAAAATTTGGTGACTATGTGGAACGCATCTATCCAATCGAACTAGAGATAAAGGATACTACAGATACAGTTAAGTCGGCTTCATATCTTGACTTACATCTAGAAATTGACAATGAAGGTCGGTTGAAAACAAAACTTTACGACAAAAGAGATGATTTCAGCTTTCCAATTGTGAACTTTCCATTTCTAAGTAGCAACATTCCAGCAGCACCTGCATACGGGGTATATATCTCCCAATTGATATGACATTCCCGTGCTTGCATTTCCTATCATGATTTTCTTGATAGAGGTTTGCTGCTCACAAGGAAGTTATTAAACCAAGAATTCCAAATGGTGAAGTTGAAATCATCCCTTCGTAAATTTTACGGACGCCATCACGAGTTGGTTGACCGTTATGGAATAACCGTTTCACAAATGATATCGGATATGTTCCTTACGTCGTAACTACAATCCCCTTCCCTTTCATAAATATGACCTACCGAATTAGACTATTTACCGGATTTGTAATCACATAAGCAACACGACGGGTGCCACATGTGGAGCAGGATCTGCTTACCCTTCCGGAGCACCTGAGATCACCCCTAGTTTTTGGTGGGGTTCGTGTTGTTTATTTTTTAGTTTTCTATGTTGTGTCGTGTGTACTGTTGTTTTTCTGTTTGTCTTTTTTTATTTTTAGCCATGGCGTTGTCGGTTTGTTTTAGATTTGTGAGTTTGACCGTCCCTTTGGTATCTTTCGTCCCTCTTTCTAGACATTTCCAGGAATATGATTGGTTAAAAGCGTCCGCGTGCAAACCATGTCTATTTGATATTAGGTTAGTAGGGAGGCGGGGCTTATCTCATACACGGTTAGTAGTGGAGTTACGTCCCTTTATATTCCTTATTAGGTAAGAAAGGGGAGGGGCTTATTTCATACACGGTTAGTAATGGTGTTATGTCCCTTTATAAAAAACAAAACGGTATTGAGAAAAAAATCTTAAAAGTTCCAACAGACGAAGAAATTGATGATTAAGATTGAAACAAATTCATAAAACACATTTAAACCTTACAAGTCATTATTGTTGGCATCGGTTTTTGTAGGATCAATGGAAGTATTTTCTTAGTGCTAACAGTATTGAAGACTTGCTCGTTTTGAGAATCACTAGTCCCTATTTCACATGTTAAGATAGTCGGTAAGATAAATTCGTTACATAGTGTGCTAGTGACGTAATACGGTATATATGGGGTCAGTAAATTCCATATGGGGATTCGAGCTTCGCTCTCACCCCATATGGAATTTACTGACCCCATATATACCGTATTAGGTCACTAGCACACTATGTAACTAATAATATTCTCTATCGAAATGTGGTCCCAAAAAAATATACCGTTGAATGGATATGTCGGATATGCATTTCAAATACAATGTAGCTCAAACTGATTTTGTTTCAGAACGAAAGTGTTGTAAAATATGGAAAATAATGCTTATAGATCATATGAAATTTCCACATAACACTTGCATTATACCGAACGAACTACAAATGGAAGTCGAAAATGGAAAATATATAATTTCCTCCAAGGTTTATGCTTTTTTTCTAAAGTTTTTGTGTCATTTTCCTCTCAATAATGTCAGACAATGTCAGGATTGCCTCCAAACTTTACAACTTATTATAGCTCAAAATCATTTAATTGCAATATATGTACGTTTACTATCTAAAACCTACACCATCCTTGGTATTGAATTACAGTTATTAGGAGACAGTGAATCCGCCCGACATGCATTTATGCGGTCAGTTGAACTATGTCCGGACCAAAGATATAACGCTTCTGTAAAGAGAATGTCACTAGGGTAACCAGCTCGTGATATTCGTGCATTCAGTTGAACAACTCGTAAAAGACTGTAAAATATATTTCACAGATATGTATTTCGATTTAATCGTTTTTTTCTGTTTTCTTGAATTCTATAGAGGAGTTGTCTTTCGTACACCAAGCTGGCTCTACTCTAACATTCTTTTTATGTCATATTCACCTGTAATGTTTACGAATGTGTATGTTTGTCCTTTTAAATATTTGTGTATTTGTTTGTCTTTTTAAAACTCCATTTCCTATATGATTATTGATTAAAAATAGAAACGAAAGTAGAATTAAAACGAAAGGGAAATACACAACTAAATTGCGCAAACAACATGGAAGGTAGGTAAATTTAGAAGACTTTCAATTTGTTTATAATCTTAAACGTTTATATAATTTTATTATCAATTGTTGTCGAGTTTTGATTAAATGTTATTTGAAACGAAAAAAAAAATAATCTTTATACAAAACGCACGTTAATCTCTACTAACTTTAATGAAATTCCCCAAACAATTTCCCTAGTCATAGAACAAAGTTATATTTAATGTCAAGTTATATTTTATAACTAAATGCCTAAGGATTGTTTGACAATGCCTTTTGCTTACGTTGTACAACATGGATATCACAAGCATCACAGTGGATAGCAAGATCAAGTAACGCATGGCCAAGTTATAATTGCAAACAAAGTATTTTAAAGCACGGAGTACTTTTAGCTCCAATTGGGGTTAGCATGGTTAAGGAATCGCCAAAAGAGGATATAAAAGGGAGAATTTATGCTTTTTTTCTAAAGTTTTTGTGTCATTTTCCTCTCAATAATGTCAGACAATGTCAGGATTGCCTCCAAACTTTACAACTTATTATAGCTCAAAATCGTTTAATTGCAATATATGTACGTTAACTATCTAAAGCCTACACCATCCTTGGTATTGAATTACAGTTATTAGGAGACAGTGAATCCGCCCGACATGCATTCATGCGGTCAGTTGAACTATGTCCTGACCAAAGATATAACGCTTCTGTAAAGAGAATGTCACTAGGGTAACCAGCTCGTGATATTCGTGCATTCAGTTGAACAACTCGTAAAAGACTGTAAAATATATTTCACAGATATGTATTTCGATTTAATCGATTTTTTTCTGTTTTCTAGAACTCTATAGAGGAGTTGTCTTTCGTACACCAAGCTGGCTCTACTCTAACATTCTTTTTATGTCATATTCACCTGTAATGTTTACGAATGTGTATGTTTGTCCTTTTAAATATTTGTGTATTTGTTTGTCCTTTTAAAACTCCATTTCCTATATGATTATTGATTAAAAATAGAAACGAAAGTAGAATTAAAACGAAATGGAAATACACAACTAAATTGCGCAAACAACATGGAAGGTAGGTAAATTTAGAAGACTTTCAATTTGTTTATAATCTTAAACGTTTATATGATTTTATTATCAATTGTTGTCGAGTTTTGATTTAATGTTATTTGAAACGAAAAAAATCAATCTTTATACAAAACGCACGTTAATCTCTACTAAATGTCTATCCTTAAATTAAATTAGTATACCTAATGACGTAATTTGTACTTTTTTTTTATCTTTTCAATATACATTGCTTGGAAAAGAATGAGGTTAGAACATACTTGTCCATTACCAATAATTGGTACTATTATACTTAACACCAAAATGACAAATGTTGTTTAGATTATACGAAGAGGATAATTTACTCTATCCGAGACAATTTTAGGGATGAAAGGGGGGGGGGGCAAAAAGTCAGCCTTTCATGCAGTCCAATTAAAAAAAACTATACCGTAAAGGACAATGAATTGAATTTATAGACGATGTTAAAAGTCAAAATTTTGGCCGTATGAAACGTAAGAAAGAAAATTTGTCTTGCTTTACCTCTGTTCTTTTTTCCAATAACTGTGACGTTGTTGTGTACGTGAAGTCATAGTAAGTACTTTCAATTTAAAATTCAACAGTAAATTGATTGAATATTCAGTATAATGAATTGAATAGCTTGGAGGGTGTTGGAGCACATTGATTCCCTACGAAAAAACATTGTCAAACTCAACTTTGCCTCAGCTGACAATGTTTTAGATTTTAGCCACACACAACTTTATTTTTAATATTTCCTCTTATGTTTGCGTTATAACGCAAACATTAGCGATATAAGACAAATCTTTGCGAAAGAACGCAATTTTTTGTGTTTAACACAAGTATTTGCGATGTAACGCAAACGTTCTTAAAATAACGTCAACATTTGTTTTTTTTATCTTATTTCTTATTTAATATTCAAAGGAAGCAGCAGTTATTAATGAAGAAGGCTGCATATACTAAAACTTGAACAAACCCGCGAAATCGCCGGAATTTATATTTTAGTTAGTTTGCCTGAGATAGAGTTGTTGGTCCGGTAACTGAAAACACATATTTCTATATCTGCGTAATGGATTTATTAAAAAAGGTCATATAATATAGATAGGATTAAATATGTTTTTTATATTCAGTTTGTGAGTGGACAATCCAACTAAAAAAACAACACATCGTTAAATCCATATGATTTTATCTCATGAAATATTGCGAGACTTCTATGTAGTACAGGTTAAAATTACACAGAATAAGTCAATTATAGTTATTTAAATTATGTGTAAGGGAGCCCCCATTTGATTTGTATGCTTTTTTTGGGGGGGGAGGTGTAGGATGGAAAATATTGTCCTCTTATTTTTTAAGTTGTATTGTCTGTCCTGCCTTTTTAGTTTTTGACTATTTGGTCCTGCCTTTTTTATCATTTGAGCCTGACTTTATCCTGCCTCTTGTTTTGCCTAGTTGCTCATAGTGTCTATTTTTTAACTCAAAATTCCTGTTTTGCCTATTTTTTTCAAATGTCATCATCGTTTAGGACTCTTTAAAATACACAAAATAAGTCAATTATAGTTCTTTAAATTATTTGTAAGGGATACGGAGCTACCATTTGATTTGTATGTTGTTTTTTTGGGGGGTCGGAAGGGAAAATAAAAATATTGTTCTCTATTACTTTTAAGTTGTGATGTCTGTCCTGCTTTTTATTTTTTGACTATTTGGTCCTGCCTACTATTTGTTATATTATTTTAGCCTGACTTTATCCTGTTTTATTTTTCAAATTTCATCATATACCAAAAACATTCAAATGATAGCTCCTTTATTTAAAAAAAAGTCTTAAAAGTCCGTCCGATGACGGAAACAATATCCGGACGCCTTTATTTTAGTTTTTCTTCCAAAATGAACCAAACTGAATAATCACATCCGCGAAATCGCAGGCATTTAGAGTTTGTAGTTAGTATGTAAACTGTTGTAGGATACATTTTTGTATATTATTTTATGTCTTGAGAGTTTCAGAAAAGGTATCAAAAGTCATAGGTACTTGAAGTCGTGACATGTTTCAAGCCCTCGTCCTGTTTTCCGAAGTCTGTTATTTTTTTCTGTTAAATTCGAGGATTTTTGCATATCTGTGTATATACTATAAACATACATATATTATAAATAAGGTGTATTTGCTATTAACTATCAGTTCCAATTTTATTCTCCACAGCAATCGCTGCTATATTATATAGAGAGTCTCTATATATTATAGTAGTATAATTATAAAAAAATAACCCAAACTGAATAATAATAATACGAATGGATGACAAGTGAGACTATTCATGGTACATATAGAACACAGAGGCATGATGATTAATTTATTAAGGAAGGAAGAGAAGCGACACACAAAATGAGGTTTTCTCGTTTAATAGTATAGATGTATTTCCTTTCATACTTTTGATTTTTTAACCCTGTATGCTAACATTCCCATGAAAATTTTAAAATTGTTTGTACGCACATTGAACGACAAATTTATGTGACGTATAAAATTTTCTGACGTCAGACACTCAATAAATGTGTTCGTAGATAGTAGATGTTTTTGTGTTCTGTTAAATTGTTCCTTTTAAAATTGTTAAACGATGATGACTGATGTACCCATATTTTGACTATTATATTTATTGTGTCTGTTTATTTAACGCATCAATGTAAAAATATCGGAAATTGATGAGACTGTCATTACAAAAGTGAGAGGGTTAGCGCTATAGAACCAGGTTTAATCCACCATTTTCTACATTTGAAAATGCCTGTACCAAGTCAGGAATATGACAGTTCTTGTCCATTCGTTTTTGATGCGTTTTGTTATTTGATTTTGCCATGTGATTATGGACTTTCCCAATTGATCTTCCTCTAAGTTCAGTATTTTTGTGATTTTACTTTTTTGTATACATTACAAAGTAAAATGCTTGAATATCTAGAAGATACCATGGACTCATAATGAGCGTGATAATAGATATTAGAAGATGTCGATGAGAAAAGTCTCCATCTAAGTCACAATTTGTAAAAGTAAACCATTATAGGTCAAAGAAAGGTCTTCAGGGCGAAGTATTGGCAGTCACCGCATATCAACCTATAAAAGGCCTAAACGATGATAAACATATTAAAATTTGTATATATAGTACAAAGAAAATTGAGCAAAATAAAGTAATACCGAAGAAAATCAATAAAAAAGTTCAAAACTGCTAATACAGCTATAGCCGAATGTAAATATACTTCCAACGGAAACTCGTTTGAGGATTGTTTAAGGTTCGTTAGATTCAAACAAGCTATCCTTTTGCAGTAAATGTATAAAATGAAGATTTTTTATTAATAAAATTATGTTCCCTTCATTCAAATGCTACCCAAAGCATTTTAAAGTTACCACACAAGATTGAAATAACAAATTTCATTCCTTTTTATCAAAGAATCTTTATCAAATTCAATATTAAAACAAACTATCTCTTACATCAAAATTTAAAAAAAAGGTTCGTTTAGTAATTATTCATTTTACAGCAAAACGATCATATTATCTATTTGACAGTTTCACAATTGTATGATATTTTTTTGGTCCTATCTACTTAAAGAAAATTTTAAAAATGTTGGCCTTTCAATTAAAATATGCCTATACCATATCTTTTTTTTTTTTTAAATTATAAACTTTTCTTATCCCTTTTTCATATTGATGTATATTATAATGATTTGGCCTTATATATCAACGGTTCTTTTCTTAACTAGATCACAACCGACATTGAATGACTAGAGGACATTTATACAAAACTTAAAAAATAATTGAAATCCCGATGTTTGCGTTTATAATGCAAATGTTTGCGTTATTTCACAAAGGTTTGCGTTATATCGCAAAGGTTTGGTTAACATGCAAAGGTTTGCGTGATAACGCAAATGGTTTGCGTTTTAACGCAAAGATAGGAAGAACGTTATAAAAAAATGTGTGGCGCCAGTACGTTTTCGTATTACTCAACCATGCGCATCGTATTATTTTACGAAAAGTTAGGTGTATGTTATAGACTACCACTGTCATAATCCCTGTTCTCCTTTGATTTCCTCTACATTCTGTCAAACTGGGCCATTCAAAGCTTACTTTAAGATATCGGTATAGTAGAGTATGTAATACCATATTAATCACAGCTTTGTACTATGTTCTTCTTGATCGAGGGCATCAATAATGGATTAATATGAAATATAGGTATAGAAAAGTATATTTATGATAGCAATAATTGACATTTACAAAACAGCCAAATCTGATTAATGTTTAAGCTGTTCTTATATTCACATCACGGTGTTCTTGTTAATAGTTGATTTATAGACAACCATACTAAACATTTTTTTTCCTATAACATTGTTGTGTTATCTTCACCTTAACGTTGAGTAATGTGTATACGTTTGTCCTTTTAATCACTAGGATTATAATATATTTTCCCTAATTGACTTTGTGTACACATTGATCAGGAATAACAAACCTGTTTTTCGTTGTTATTCAATGCAAAATATTTATCTCAGTTACCTGGAACGATCAAATTTCATAAAAAATCGCTTTTGTTTACTTATTGTACCTCGATCTTATTTACCCAAATGCAGGTTTTTAGCTTGCAGGATCAATTTACTTAAAGTGTATAATGCATAACTTATTAGACATGCCCTCTTAAAATCAGGGGTCCATAATAGGATAGAAAAATAAAACAGCCGGCGAATAACCATAATTTACATTTTTTAGAGAATCAAAGGGCTGCGTTAATTAAATACCAATTACTAACCTGTTCGTGCATTTTCCATTGTAATTCAAAGCAAAATAATTATTTAAGAAACCTTGGACGATCTGACTACACAACATATCTCTTTTTTTGACTTATAGTACCTCGAACTTATGAACATGATGTAGGTCTTGAAGTTGCAGAATTATCTAATAAAAGTCAATCGGGAATGACTAATTAGAAACGTCCTCTTAGAATTGGGGGATCAAACATAAGATTGAGAAAAATAATTAAAATACCATTATTTACAATTTCAAAGAATCAAAGTGCTTTTGGATTTGAGTGGAAATACAAACATCTCCAAAACCGGGAAATGCAGGTTGTAAAAGGAATTTATCTTAAAAAGAAGTCCATATATAATTAACTTACAGTTGTCGTTATTGATTGTAAGTTTATATGGCGTTTCGTTTTTGGTAATTCTCTACAGTGCAGAAAAGAATGGGGTTGGAGGGTCGTTTATTAACTTACGATTTCGATCATAGTTCACCTTTATTCTATTACTGCATATGTTTTACCTTTAGTCAACGCTCCATCTTATTAAAATGATGCTCTGAAATTGTTACGATTTGCATTAGTTGGATCCACTTTACATCACGTCATAAATATGAATGTTATATTTGCAACACGACATCAAAGGAGCAATTTATTAATCAGCAACATTCATGCTGTTGATATTTTTGATAACGTAGAGTTACATTATAGCCTATTCAACCATTCTACGAGGAAGGAAGTATGACAGAAAAAAATTGCATTGAGTTGCAATAACTCGTAAGAGTACAACGTCCACAGTCCAGTCTAAGTGAAAACAATTGCTGTTTCACGTTTTGTCTTATATCTTGTATATAAGTTGTTATTAAACAAAGCAGCCGAACAACCGAACTGACAAACCCTTTAGCAAGGATAAATTGTCGGATTGGAGAGGTACAGCGATGTAAATATTCTATATCCAAGTCAAGCCTTTTTTAAAACAAATGAGATAAAAGGTATACATCAATGTGACAGCTACCCAACGACACACACTAATCAAAATGATAAGAGTCAACGTAGTCTTTTGTTATAGAAAGATGCGTAAACAGAATAAGCTCAAAACTGTTCCATGACTAAAAATTACGAAGTTAAATTATCGTACTCAGATTCAAAAATGAACAAATCCAAATTACTCGAATTTAATTGTGAGCACAAAGTCTGTACTCCGATTACTGAATGAACTTTCACGATCGATGACCCAGTCATTGACCTAATGACGAGAGATAACAGTAATATTCTTGGTTATATTACTTATAAAGTTTTTAGAAATAGTTAAGATAAGTAATTGCACATTTTGATATTTCAACCCCAACTCGTCACCAAAAATCTTTGATGTACATTATTTTCTCCACTTTACTTGCATATCTGGAGTACATGGTTGTCTAGTGTGTAAATAACCACTATGTGTGGAATCTCAGTCAAGTACTTCTACTTATATATATTTGAATAATGATCAATAAACGAAATTTGATATTTTACTTATAGTCGTGAATGCGTGCTGTTCTAAATTTTTGAAATGTAATTAATTTTAAAGACGTGATGAAATCTGGGTTTTGACATTTGAAATATCTTTGACAAATTCTTTGTAAAATTTCAGTATGGAATTGATTTAAATTTTATAAAATTAACATATAACTTAAAAGTATTATTGCGTGGTGATTTGTATTAAATGATATGTTTTATCATGAACGTCATCTTAATTAAATGTATTCGTGTATATTTCTGTATTTGGCGAAAACTGACATATAAGGAGGTCTTGGAGGGGTTTGAGTTTAGATAAAAAAGATTAAAAGTGCACAAAAAAAAGTACGGAGACAAATAGGTTGAAATAATAAAGAATGCGAAATAATATTGTGACAAGATATTAAGAAAAGAAAATAGTTACTATAATAAAAAGGAAACAGAGAAAATGGTCTAGAAAATAAAAAAGAAAGAAATGAAGGACCTTCACCTATACCCTCTTAAAATGCGATTTAAAGAAAGAAAAACACTTTTTGATTAAATAATTATGCATTGTTCATTTAAAGAAAATAATTTAAAAGATTTGTAACATGTATATAAAAAAACGTGGTCCAATAACAAATGAGACAACTTTTCACAACTGACTAAAAGATACAGAAATTAACAACTATAGGCCTTCAACAATGAGGAAAGCCTATGTCCCATATTCAGATATAAAAGGCCCCGAAATTACAAATTGGAAACAATTCAAACGAGAACATTTCATTTAAAAATCGCATTGTCAAGTGTTATATATTAGTTTTAAAAGTGAAACGGAAGCATAATCATATCTAAATATGAGCCCACGAAGGGAACTAGGAGATCACGTTGTTTTCAAAAACATTTTCGAGGCGAATTTCAGTTAAACAAAGAAACGTTACGATTTTAAAATAGTGTGTGTACTAGCTTCAGTGGGGGGAAATATTTTCAGATTTAATGGTTTAGGTTGATATTTGGATATATGTGGATAAGAGAACCAGCTCTTCCTATTAAGTTCTATAGATAGGTATTCATATTCAACAAATCTTCTTTTTCTTAAGAAGCGATACTATAGTTTATACCTCATTATGTATGACAAGCTCAAAATACGGTAACGACTAACATATCACATCTTATTGTATTTTATTAAGGAATAAATCGGCCACAAACTTTAAGGATTTTTTTTTTATTTATTGGATTACCCCGTCTTTCAAAACATCCTGGGTCCGTGTTTGAAAAATAAACAAGCCGATTTTTCAAGTCACGAATACAACCACATCATGAAAATAATCCATAACTTCAATACAAGTCGAAAGTTCAATATATTGTGATTTTATATATAAGCCTTTTTATCTTTTTGGTCTTTCACAAAGGCGGCGTCATATATTGTATACAAATGTTGATAGGAAAACAAACAATTATGCATTTTCTTTTTAAGTTCAAAATGCCAGTGAGTGCATGGAATGCATAGCAAAAAAAGTCTTTTGAATTATCTATATAAGCTTTCAATCGAGAAGAAAATTTCATTCTGAGTTAAGAAATATACGTAGTTTTACATTAATTAAACAAGTATACTAAACACCTCAAAATGTCATCAAAAGCTAGCCAAAAATCTAGAACCACGAAAGTACCGAGGAGGATAAACTCACACGTATTAATAAATTATATTAATTGTCAATTGAAATTCAAATTTTCAAAAGTATAAACAACAATATAATATTATTTAACAGATACGCATACCGAACACCGAGCTTTACATGTCAATAGGTTGAATGATCGACCAATAACAACGCTGATTCCATGTACCCATAGGTAGTACTTCACATTTACAGGGACCATATTAAAAAAACTAGTATTGGTTTTACATAAAACTTTTACTAAAAGTATGAATCCGAGACGATATACTCTTAACAGATACATATGAAATTACCCAACAGGCTCTCCTTCGTTATCTTCTCCTGTAATGTGTTTATGTTTAATTAAGGAAGGCAGCATGTTTCATTTGATGTTTCCAAATGTAACTGTGGGGTTGTCTTTCTTTTACCCAGCTAGTTCTTCTACATGTATCATATTTTATTTTTGTTATCTTCACCTGACGTGTTTGTTCGTCCTTTTAAATAATTACATTTCCTTAATGACCTATTGATAAGAGGAGAATAAAATATATGATGTTTGATAACAAATACAAATGAAAGTGGATTTAAACGTAATAAAAATATCCAACTTAACAGCTAACAAAATGGCAGGTACGTAATTTTGTAAGAGTTTTGAATTTGTATTTCATTTCAAATGTATATATAAATTCATTTTCATTCGTGGTCGAGTTTTTATGTCATGTACAATGAACGCAAAAAAAAATCAATCGTTATTAAAATAGGCACATTATAATTTACTTACAAATTGTAAACAATGGTTTGATCAATATAACAAACATGTCAAAGACAAGGAATTTGAGAAACGATTAGACTTTACAGTCAGGATTCTACTTCGTCAAAATTATCTCGCCATTACGCCAGTTCATTTTCACAATCGTAAAAATGGAAGCCATTGTAGGGATGACGCGCTGCCAATTTAACTCTCGGAAACCGATAAATTTATCCACATTGCACCATTACGATCCTTATATGTCAGTTGTATTTTAAAAGACAAATGTATCAACTAGCTAATGAGCGTCAGTTAATGATCTTGTCTGCATTGATTCAACTTAAAACTATTGTCTGATCGGTTGTCAGGTGGAATTTTCGAAAATTCATAAACATTTTAAAAAATTCTAATTTAATATTTCGAGGAAGGGCAGACTAGATTTTTTTAGTGATTGAAGACTATAAACCCTAGTTTTCACACACAAAAAATTATAATTTTTCGAAGATATGCATTTTCATCATCCAACTTGAAAGACTGTCGTCAAGTACTTTCAGTAAAAAAATAGCTATTCGAACTCACCTGCTCTGTTTTTGTGATTCATTAGATAGGTATTTCACTCGACCCATATATTTCATCTTTTAGTACTGTGATTTTTTTATGTTATAAAGTCAACCTGTAGCTTTGATATATAAAAATGATATAATCTGAAGCGAGACAATGTATGAAATATTCTTGCTTTGTACGCTATCAAGACAAAATATTCAACTCAAACACGCCCTAACATAAAATGGTGCACTCGATTTTCTCTTTTCGATACAATTGTTACCCATTTTTGGAATTTTTTCTCGAGTCACGTAATGGAAGGGCAGACACGAAAATTACTGAACTAATAGATTGATATGTTTTCCGTCATTGGTAAATTAAAAAAAAAATCGGAGGTTATGCATTTTCTACATCCAACTTGAAAGATACCCATGTCGTCGACTTGATATCTAATTGTTCTGCTTAACTATGTACTAAATAAATTGAAAACTTATGCAAATGCTGTTTTTAAAATAAAACACTTCGTAAATGAGAAGAAAATTGTAATTTTGTTTGTTTCTATTAACTTTTAAAATTTGTGTCACTATAGTAAACATTACAGTAAGCATTTATCGCCTTCTCTAACAAAGAGCTTCAATTCTTTTGTTCTATTTCAACCGGGTTTCCGACTGTTTATTAATGAATAAATGCCTATCCATACTTTCATGTTTATTTTACAAAATGACGTAATGTGTACTTTTTTCATCTTTTTATTATGTTTTACTCAGAAAGACTATGGTTTACTTTTTAGTTGAATTATACCTTCAATAACTGTAACTACTCTCGCGTTGGTAAATAAAGTTTTAACTAAATCCTTTTCACCAGATTTTACAGGTTGTTTTGATGTAATGCTATTACCAATAGTTGGTCAAATTTACAGGTGAGGGACAGGCTGCAAAATATGTTCAAGTCTATCACATTCTTCGTGATCTATTACCACAAGTCATGCGTATGTTATTCAGTGGTTAGCGTTGACCATCGTGCGTCATGTTGCGAAATACATTGAAGTTGTCATGCAAAAATAAAATTAGTTCTTGGCCGTAAGCAGAACAAATGCCGTTCTCCCGTGATGTGATTTTTGTTAAAATTTATATTAACGTCAGACGCGCGTTCCGTCTACACAAGACTCATCAGTGACGCTCGAATAAAAAAAATATTAAAAAGCCCAATAAAGTACGAATTTGAAGAGCATTGAAGACTAAAAAATCCTAAAAGTTTTGCCAAATACAACTAAGGTAATCTATTCCTGAGGTAGAAAACCTTTAGTATTTCAAAAATTCAAAATTTTAACAGTTTATCTATAATTTTGAACGTATCAATAATAAGTCAAGTCAACACAGAAGTGCTAACCACTGGGCTAAAATGACAGTTTAATTAGTGAATCGGTATAATCCTGGTACTTTTGATAACTAATTAGGATGTTATTTCACAATTTAATCAGTCTCACAAATGATCATTGTGACGCAATCATGTGGTTTCTTATATTTCGTCTGTTTCAGCTTTACCTATATACATATTTATCTTACCTCCTATACATTTCCAGGAATATGATTGGTTAAAAGCGTCCTCGTGCAAACCGTGTATATTTGATATTAGGTTAGTAGGGAGGCGGGGCTTATCTTATACACGGTTAGTAGTGGAGTTACGTCCCTTTATATTCCGTATTAGGTAAGAAGGGGGCGGGCATTATTTCTTAAACGGTTAGTAATGGTGTTATGTCCCTTTATAAAAACAAAACGGTACTGAGAAAAAAATCTCAAAAGTTCCAACAGACGAAAAAGTTGATGATTAAGATTGAAATAAATTCATAAAACACATTTAAACCTTACAAGTCGTTATTGTTGGAATCTGTTTTTGTAGGATCAATGGAAGTATTTTCTTAATGCTAACAGTTTTGAAGACTTGCTCATTTTGAGAATCACTAGTCTTAATTTCACACATTCAGATAGTCGGTAAGATAAATTCGTTACATAGTGTGCTAGTGACGTAATACGGTATATATACCGTATTAGGTCACTAGCACACTATGTAACTAATAGTATTCAGTAAGAATGTCGCAAGAAAGTATTTTACAAGGTTCATATCTTTCTAATTTTCATATCTTCGTCTCTGTTTTATTTACTTCATATTTATTTTAGACACACAAACAAAAACCATAGCATTAGCACTGTATCGTTATATGTGTCAGAACAAAGTTGGATCAGACAAACATGTAAAAACATTGAGACTGATACATACTGTCAGGGATAATTTGAACAGCAATAAACATTGTTTGATATCTGAAGATTTGAATAACATTCATTGTTGGTTCATTGGCACACCACAATTATGTTATGTATGTAATATTGTGTGTTCTCTGTATGACAGTCTGTATTTTTATATCCATACCAAAGATTGGTCCGGCAATTATAGTAATGTTTTTTTCCCACTTTTTGTCGAAAGAACTTTGTGATTAAATTTTACGAAAAGAAATGAGGCGAAAGACACCTTTTTTTTTTGCAAAGGCATTGCAGTTCTACTTTGAATCAAACACTGCAGGAATATGTGACAATTTCATACCCAATCTCTCAATATTTTATGGTATTTGAAGTAGAATGTTGCCATGGATACACAAAATCGTAATTACATTTCATCATTTTAACTTTTGAAAATGAAATCTATGGAATAAAACATGATTAAAAATTTTTTGGTTCAATTTTAATTCTATTTCTAACTGTTAAGTGGTACATAACACTAAAAAAGTTTTTTGATATATAGCCGGTTTGGATATGAAAATACGGACAGTCAAACAGAAAGTAGCCAATTAAACATAAATCTTGATGTTCTGACAAACCCACTTTGATCAGCTGTCTAAAAATGATTTTTTTTTGCACAATAACGTTGACTCAATATTTGAAATATCCACCATGGCAAAAAGGCGGAACTATACCCCTAACTATGAATTGCTACCTTAGTCATGTTAGTCTGATGAACTCGTCTTTTATTAAGGATGTACACCTCCGAGGAGCCAAACATTTGTAGAATTAAAGTTTGTTTCTAAACCTGATTTTTGGGTTTATAAGACTTAAAAAATAATTGGTAAAGAAAAAAAAATATGGTGGTGCACTTCTTTTTTTGCTACGCCTTTCGAAAATACCCCATTTTGATGATTTTCCCATTTTTCATCAATTTTTACTTATTTTTGGGCTATTATCGTGAAAAAAATCCAAATTCCAAAATTAAACTTTTTTTCATACTTTTAATGACGAAGAGGACCAATCTGAATAAATTTAACTTGAAAAAACTATTGGTAGGTGTTTATATAAGAAAGTTTTATCATATTTTAAGGTTTTTTTTGTGTCAAATTTACCATTCTGTCAATGTTGTTTATTTGTGATTTTCTCAGTTTTAAGAACAAAATGCATATTATTTTAACTTTTTTTGTCATAAATGATTGAAAAAATACATATCTAAGAAATTTGGAAACACCAAAATGATATGGGATGTACATGATTTTTGTAAAATCTTTTTTTTTGTAACCCTCATTCATTTTCTCAACATGTTGGCTAAAAATACTGACTTGATTGGTCGTAAAATTTAAAAACTTGATTACTCAACAACTATTTATTGTAAATACATAATTTTTTCATCGAGTTATTTGATTGCAATATTTTCAAAATTCATTGATATTTTCCACTAGTATCACATGTTTTGGACATAATTCCAAAACGACATTTCAACGAGACTAAACGAGACAGAAACGTCAGAAGAATAAATCCGTAAGGGAGGCAAATGATAAATTAAGTTTTGTTTTTATTTTAACTTTTATCTTTAATATTTACCAATGTTCCTGTGAATTCATAATTGATAGCGACCTTCACAAAATGGGTCAAAAATTATTACATCTAGTTTTTAACAGGGGAGGCACCTGATTTCCGATTGATGGGAGCAACATTCGCCCACAGGTCCGTAACACCTGTAAGATTGTGTTGCTAACGCGTTCACGTCTATGTTGTGGTTCGTCAGCTGTTTGTATTTTTAGTGTTTTTTTTTAGTAGTGATGTGAGTTTTATCTTTGACTTGTAAGTTTAACTATCTCTTTTGTATTTCTGCCTCTCTTTTCACATGGTTAAAAGCAATACTTTATTACAATCAACTGAATGATAACAAAAAACTCTATTTTGAAGCTTAATTGCAATTATAGTAGTTCCATGTTAACGGCCAAGAGGGGGTTGTTGTGTAATTTTCATATCTTTGTCTCTGTTTTATTTACTTCATGTTTATTTTAGACACACAAACAGAAACCATATCATTATCACTGTATCGTTATATGTGTCAGAACATAGTTGGATCAGACAAACATGTAAAAACAATGAGACTGATACATACTGTCAGGGATAATTTGAACAGCAATAAATATCGGACCTCTATCACAAGTGGAAGTTTTGGTGAAGGGCTTGAGTTGAGAGGTAGTGATTTGGATATGATGCAAGTAGCAAAATTGTTAGGCGTTTATGAATATGGAGAAAAACGACTTAATCCAAATAAAGTATACTATAGAATGGAAACAGATGACGTAAAACCAGGTTTTGCTCATTTATAAGTACAAAATTCTGATTATAGAGATGCAACACAAATCTTCAGAGAACTTAATGGAAAGCGCTATGTCTCCAGCACATTATTTATACGACGTTTATTGCCTGAGAAATATGGTGGATTAATTCATGGCCCATGTATATCGGACAGAACCGGATTTTTGGATCATGCCATTTGCTTACATTGTGAGACATGGATATCAAAAGCATCACAGTGGATATCAAGATCAAATAATTCATGGCCAAGTTATAATGTAAAACAATGTATTATAAAACACGGAGTACTTGTTGTACCAATCGGAGTTAAGGGATCGCCAAAAGAGGATATAGAATGGCGAATTTCTTTTTCTGTCGGGGAAAAATTTCTAATAAATACTTTCACACACACTCAATTAATAAGCTATGCCCTCATGAAAATTATTTTGAAAGATGTTATAGCATCCTTCACCGAATGTAAAGAATTACTCTGTTCATATTTCCTGAAAACAATTATTTTCTGGATATCCGAAGAATTACCACAATCAATATGGAAACCTGAAAATCTACTACATTGTTTTATGCGATGTTTTGACAGACTGATTTATTCTGTTGACTATTCAGTTTGTTTACATTACTTCATTCCTGAAAACAACATGTTTGAGAACAAAATAGAGGGAAGCGCTCGTGACATACTATTAGAGAAACTGTATATCCTGCATAGCTACGGATGGCGATCCATCTTATTTTCAGATCAATTTTCTAACATTCATGTATCTAATTGGATGTTTCACATCGCACGACAGTCATTACTTATAAGCGATGTTGACAAAGCACTGAACTCAAACTTGTTCATTTTGTCAAATAGTATAATATCAAATTATAATATGGATGAAAGAAATAAACACAAAAGAAGAGTTCATACAATAGTTTCATGTGAGAAATCATCCATAAAAAATTTATATACATATACCATGTCATTGTTGTGTGCGCAACATGCACAATGTATTTCACTGGAAAATACTAGAAGAAGTAATAAACACCAATACAAACAGTACAAATCATGTCTTTGTACTCTATTACAGAATATTTATCATGACGCTGTATCTGGATGGCTGATGTTAGCTTCGTTTTTCTATAAGACAAAACAATACAATAATGCGTTACGCATCATCATGTATTCTATATCAAAATTAACTCCCGAAAAACTATACCGCGTCATGGATTTGTCTGATTTTCATTTCCAATTACTTGAATTTCATTTAATTCACAGGAAAAGTGTTGTACACATGTGGAAAATAATGCTTGTAGAGGTTATGAATTTTAAAAGAAACTCTTTGCTAATACCAAATGAACTACAAATGGAAGTGGCAAATGAAGGATATACGATTCCCTCTATAGTTTATGCTTATTTTTTAAAACTTTTATGTCACTATCATCTCGATAATGTGAGAGATCGTCAGGATTGCCTCCACACTTTACAACTTGTTATAGCTGAAAAATATTTGATTGGAAATTATAAAACTTTACTCTCTAAAGCCTACAATATTCTTGGTATTGCTTTACAATTAGTAGGAGACCGCGAAGCCGCCCATCAAGCATTCATACAGTCAGTTGAAATATACCCTGATAACAGATATAATACTTCTGTAAAGAGACTCTCGTTAATGAGAACATTGTAATTGTCATGCATTACGTTTAATTACTAATTCCAACTGAACAGACTGGTATTTTGTTGAAGTAAATTTGTATTTTCTAGCATGTTTTACCTTTTTGATCAATGCATTTATTGATATGAAATGCAATGATAACAGCGCTGGTAAAGTTCTAGCGTTGCAGAACAATGATTAGATGATTATAATTAAACATAATCGCAACAATTGCAACGTTTGCGGGTCGGTAGAGATAGATTTATTTAATTAAGATAAGAAAAAAAAATCAAAACCAAGGAGTAAACAAAGGCTCACAAAACCAAAGGACATTTACATCAACAGTTATACATAATAATTAAAAAAACAACACGAACTCTACTAAAAACCGGGAGTGAATTCATTTAGAATTTTAAAAAACGGTTATTATATCATTGATATATTTTAGTGCGATAACAAACTTCTCAATACGCATTCAAACATATTCCTCTATTAGGACGAATACAATATATCGGTTAGGTTTCCTGGAAAAGTAAGCTGGTGCAGTGAATGTCTTTTAGATATCATTTAAAGTTTTTTCAGGACTGTAAATGTACATGTATGTAGAACCATTACCACGTTTATAAATTGTCAGTAAGAAATCGCACTTAAATTTTGTTCTACGTTTAGTGCATTAAACAGGTCGAGAACTCTAGATTTCCTGACGTCAGAATATAATTGCATAGTAATTTCCAAAACACAAGGCCAATATGGCCTTGAAAAATTTACTCATCGGCTACTAGGATTATACTACCACTTGAAAACAAGTGGAATTAGTGGAAAAACTGTCAACTAATATAGTGTCTGGGACTCTCAAAACAAATGTTTTTGTTATTCGAATATGTGAATTGTAAAATGTATAACATAATCGTCAATTTGCATGCTCAGATTAAAAAAAATATTGTTTACGGGCTTCACATTTCGACTTTCTTTTTCGCCTTGTAAAAGTAGTTGAACAGGGTTTTTTTTCCATTGTTATGCATTGTACCTGTGCAATAATTTCACGTTGTGAAACACTGAATAAACTCATCATAGACTAAATTTTGTATATACGCTGAAATTTCAGATGAATTGACTCCTGTTCAGTATGAAAATTTCTGAGCTCTTTTAAACCTGTATAATGTCATTCCAAATCAATTCGGTCTCGAAAAACACGAAAAGTGGCACTGAAACTTTCTGTACTGTGTTTGTAAATTTTTTTTATCAGGACCTGAAATAAAAGTAAGAACATCATGATATTCAGTATGTTAAAAATATGTGTTATAAAAGCGGGAACGATAAAAGCTGATCATAGTTTCATCCATCGATAAAGTCCGTTTGTTGATAATTTATCCCGAAATATATCAGATGTGTTTTTTTTTTTGTTCGGCTGATGTCCTATCAAATAATTGACGTATGTGCAATATCTTCACTTATTTAAATCCTCTGGATCATAGTGAGTGCCAAATTACCTATTACGTTTCTCTAGAACGCCCTTTGTTTATAGAAATAAAAAGATGAGGTATGAGTGCCAAATGAGATATCTTTCCATTCAAGACACAATCTAATAGTGTAAGCAATCATAGATTAAATTCTGAAAAGTAAGCTATAAATGGATAAAGAATAACAAGTGCAAAACAATCCAAAAAAAAAAAAACAGCAAAAAAAAACAACGGCCTAATTATATATACTAAAGGAGAAGAAATTTATCCAATAAATAAAAGAAATATAATAGGTTAAGATCCAACGCTGCATTTTTCACAAAACATATAAAAGTTCCCACTTTGTCGCACATAAACATGGATAACATCATTAATAATAATATCTTTATTGTCAAATAAACAAATTAAAACATGTTTGAGGCAAACTGAGGAAAAAAAAAACGAACATACACTCATATTAATGATTTTATCAAGGTTGGCAAATGTCAGAGTCCGTTAAATTAAAAAAAAAATCCAATATCTCCATTAGAAAAAAAAAAGACGAAAACAAAATGAAACTACAATTGCTTGCTTCACTACTTCAGAACAAAGAAAATAGTTTAAAAGTCCCATTTACTGAAATTTGTCAAAATTAACTTATAGATTTTGTTAACTCTGTCAGACAAGAATTTAAAAAGGTCTTGTACAGTTTTGATGAAATATGATAAATGATATAGGCTTTGTGCATGTTCTGTACCCGTTAAATTCTGAATAGAAAAATATTACTTAGTGTTCTACAAACGTCGGTAAATATTTCATATTATGGAAAACCGAACTTTCTAAAAGACGTGTGTATACAAAAATAAGGGTATTGGTAGGATAAGAGATTTAAATCTCTTATCCTACCAAATTTAACTCCTTGGCATCAGTTACAACTATATCCAAACAAACATATTTTTGAATGAATTTTAAAAACTGATTTACAACAAATTTGGGGCAATAAAAAAGAAAAAGTTAAACGTATAACTTTATGTAAAGATTATTTGGAAGGAGGCCTAAAAATTAACAATATTGACAATTTCCTATCAGCTATACAATTATCCTGGGTCAAACGATTAACATCAACACACTTTGCAAACTGGAAAGTTATTCCCCTTTTCTTTTTTAATATATTTGGTGAAAACTTGTTTTTATTCAACATGATTCCAGGTAGCATAAAAGCAATCCCAAACCTTAGTAAAACACTCACCCTTTTTTTACTTAGAAATAGTTAAAAGATGGTTTAAAAAAATATCTCAAACAAAAACAACAATACAACTTGTATTAATATAAGACAACAATACATTTGGGGCAATAAGCATATACAATTTCAAAACAAATGCTTAATATTTTCAAATTGGATAACACATGGGATACTATTTATTAATGATATAATCGACAAAGAAGGAAATATTTCACAAAAGGTTGTATTAGATAAATTGACATTTAAATCAAATTGGATATCAGAATTATCGAGAATAAAAAATGCAATACCAAAAGAAGAGACAAATGGAAATGAAATCAGATATATTGTGCAATACTAAAGTTAAAACAGATAAAAAGCTATACTTAAAAACACAAAACAACACAAAATTGATCTGTATTGAAACCCTGCCATCAAAAGAAATATATAAAAGCATTAATTCATGTAATATAGAGGAAGAAACACCAATTGGCTTTTTAAAATAGAAAACGCAATTTAAATTAGAATCGTCAAGCTATTTGTATAAAATGCCTAAATTTATATTTTATAGCTTTTACAAGTTAACAAATTAAAAATATTCAGGTGGAAGCTACTTCCCTCTAGCCTTCCTTGTAAACAGTTATTGTACATCTGGCAACTGAAAAGCGATGACCAGTGTCATATTTACAACCAATTAGAAAACTATGAACCTTTTGTCATCACATAAAAGAAATAGACAAGTTTTGTCAACATCCTAAAAAACAGACCTATACGATGACCTATAGTTGTTAACTTCTATCATATCATTTGGTCTCTTGTGGAAAGTTGTCTCAATGTCAATCATGCGACATCTTCTTTTTTTCATACTTAACCACCCCTAAAAATAGTCACCAACAGACCGATATTTGACATATACATTCATTTTAATCACAATGTTTACATGACAAGATATGGCTTAAACTCCATGGCAAAAATATATATTATGAAGCAATGTGGGGTGAGATTATACATTTATTTCTCGTGTCTGAAGGACATATGAAGATTTGTTCACCAAAGAATAATTATATTTCATGAGAACATCGACCGAGGGAAATATGACTTTACGACGGTGAACCCGACTTCACAAATAATACATGATGGACTTGATGTATAGATTCTGCGTACTGACGTTGATTATCATCTAAACAACGTGTTATATTGTTCTTTTATTTGTTTCGTTTGTCTTTGGTCTATTACTTTAAACATAATTTTTACTGTTTATTTGTTTAATGTGATACCCATTTAACGTGGCTCGGTATATATACATCCCGTCAATGTGTTTGTATTATCTTTCATTTTTGCTGGTGTGTTTTGTATATGCGACTTTTTGCGTATCTTTGGTTCTTATAACGTTACTCTGTTATTTAAAATATCCCTAATATTATGTTATTGTTCTACAATATGTCTTTAGGTTATATTTTTGAAAATACGTTGAACCACAAAAGTCAAAATATTTAATCGCGTAAAGGGAATTAACCATTTGTGGATTCTTATAAATTCTATATAACTTTTGGACTATTTTAAATCTCGGTCTATTTCTGAAATTAACTCTTACATACTTTTTATTTTTTAACCCTGTATGCTAACATTGTCTATGTGAAACTTTAAAATTGGTGGCATAAATGAACGACAAAAATATGTGACATATAAATATTGGTAAACGGACAGAAAGTCACAGGACAAAGAGTCACAGGACATAAAGTCACAAATTTTATAGGACAAAAAGTCACAAATAATCTGTTGAGAATCGTTTGAATATATAAGGGATATATCTTGAAATAATTACTTTTTGTTACATATATTTATATTATAGTTAAGGAAAGTTGTCATTATACTTGAAAAATTAAAATTTATTAAGTTTTAAGCACGCAAAGAGTATATTTCTTGGCACCATGAAGCCATTCAAGTGCCAAGCCACTTTGACATTTTATTTTCCTAACAATTATTTGATCATCTTTGATATTTTTTTGATAGATTTTGTCTTCAAAGTTGGTTTATTTACAAATGTCCAAATTTTTTTTAAATATTAAGCAATTTTTATACAAAGAAAAAAATCTGAAAAAAATAATTGTGACTTTTTGTCCTGTGACTTTTTGTCGGTGACTTTTTTTCTGTGACTTTCTGTCCTACATTCTATATATTCTGCCGATTGCTACCACGAGTAAACATTGACAAAATTGAAGAGCCGAGGTTGAAAATGTTTGTTCGAGGGGTATCAATTTGCCCTACATGTATCACTAATTCTGTATTTCTGTATGTGTTATTAACTTTATCATACTGAATGTTCTTTTATTATTGTATTATATTGTTTATTTTTAAACTGCGAAAAAAACAACTGTTCAGTTTTTAAAAACAATAGAAGTGATCGAAATATGTTGTTTTTACTTTGACACTCTATGATAAAGTTCCAGGCCAAAACGTAGAAATTAAGCATTGCCTTATTTTTTAATGCATTGTCTTTTAATTTGTCGATTTATAATTGATTGGTGTGCACTAGAGAGTGACATTCAAATTCTTATCTTCTGTTTAGCCATGAAATAGAGTAAATTGTCTCTCTCGTATTATTCAATCAAATATTGGTATTCCAATTGAAGTATAATTATAATAAATGGTGTTTAAACTCAAATTTTGTTCTTTACTTTCATTTTTTTTTAAATAAACAACTAGACAAATAAAACCCAAGAAAAAAACAAAAAAGTTCATAATATTATATAGGTGTTAGGATACTGATGATTCTTTTCAACCATTGAAAACTTCAACATGCGTGTATAAATAATATCAAGGTTTTTCCACAAAATTTTGTAATTTGTTAATTTAATAATTTAAACATTACAATCATTTTATGAATAGCATAGATATACGGAAATATATCTATAGTTTGAACTTATGTTATGTGAAAACCCTTTTCCTGGTGTCCTCTCCTATCAATGAATAAATATGAAACGTGATTATTTAAATATTTGATATTACAATGATTTGAAAATGTGCGTGAATCAATCATAAGAATTGACATTCCTTTTTCCTTTTTCAAATATTTAAAAAATAAAAATAAGAGAAAAGCCATCAAACTTTATCACTTTCATATTATTTCCTTCTCAGACGTCTGTTTTCATACAGCTTGTTCATGTATAACAGAATCATGCTTAGCTATCATAAGTATTTAAAATTTGAATTAGAATGAATAATCTTTAAATAAAAAGTACAATTTTAATGGCATAAAGAAATCATTAAGACTTATCCCCGGCTTAGTATATATCTAGGATTTTGATTGGTTAACGCACGTCGTTACAAAACCCATAGCCCCTAGGTGTTGCTTACGCATATCCCCGGACGTTGCTAACCATTATCCCGGGGAACTTCACGCAAGTTTTCCTTAGTTTCATGATTGCTCCTTGTGAAATGTTGAATTCTGTAGATTAATCATGCTGTTTGTAATTAAATATTTAATTCATTAACGATTTTGTCCTATTATGCCGATCATTTACACTCAATTCATTAAATGCATCACTTGACTGCCACATTTTCACGGAAAGGGACTACTGACCTAGCTATGCAAATGACCCACGTTGACGTCACACCCTCTATGACGTTACTCACAATATTGAGCGCCAAATTTATCTCAATCTTGTTCTCTGTCTCCGTATTAAAAACGTCTTATATTTGACTACCTGTAGGGTTCTACCAAAGTTAGTACCCTACACCCCGTTAAAAATATGTAAAATTTCCAAATTTCAATAAAACATTTTTAAATAATGAAAAAAAACGTTGTTTTCACGTTACATTTTGTACCCGAATTTTTATTAAACTCGCCCGATTCGGATTAAGACCGGGGATAAATTCGTTATCTACGTTCATATCCGTAGATAACTTATAGTATCGCGATAAACATTCCATATTCTCTTGTTATCGGTTGTGTGTTGAGGCGATAATTGAGCAAATAAATTTACAGCGTATGTGGTTTTCATAAGATATCAATTTCTTATAATGACGGAAATGAAATAGTACATTATATTAAACATGGGAATAAAGAAATAAAACACCATACCAAAAGTAAAAAAAGGTGAATAAGACACAACAGGTCAGATATATGCTTAAATAAATCAATGGTATTATAGTATGTGTCATTCCGCATCGATCTCGTATAGTCAATTTTAACAAAATCATTATAAACTAAACTATAAACAGTACAGGTATTACAATACAAAAATGATCAGAAGATGTACAAGGTCTTGTTTTGTACATATTTCCGGCATCAAATATTTGAATACACTAAACATAAATATAAAAATTACCACATTTGAGTGTAAATTTAAATGTTAAGATAGAATGTTATTTCACAAATTTGACGTGTAAACAGTCGTGAGATCTAGACGCACGACATTAGTTCAAACCTTTGAATAGTGTTAGGCTAGTGGAAAATTAAAAAAAACAGTTTTGATAGAAACTCGCATACTGGACGTCTGTTGATGGAACAAATATTTACAATTAAATGATTTATTTAAAAAAAAAATAACAAAGATATAATTAAAAACCAATTGTTTAGAGAACAATTGAAGGTCTTTCCATCAAAACAGTGTATTTTGATATGAAAAGTTGTGAAACTAAGTTTAAAATGTCATTTCAATCGTCAAATGATAGCTCTAGTAAGCTGATTCCAAAAATATATTGTTTCCGTACATTTTTTTTAAATAAGGGAGATAATTTGTTACTTCCGGTTTGAAAAATGTTACTTCCGATTATATTTGAATATTTACTTGACACTGATTCCAAAAATATCTGGTTCTATATACTTTTATATTAATAAAGTACAAAAAATAGCTACTTCCGGTTTACAAAAAGTCACTTCCGGTTGTTTTTTTCAAGGTTAAATGGTTTGATACCTTTTTCTAAAAGTTGTATATCTTTATCATGTATACATATAGAATAAAAGCAAAGGTCAAAATCTAGAACGTCAAATTAAGCTATGACCTTGAGATCAATTTCAAGGTCATAAACCAAGGACCTCAAATCAAAAGACCATAGGTCTTAATTATATTTAGTTAATGAGTTATATCACCAAACGCGTATTTTTAAATACAAGAGGGGAGAAAACTCCCTTTTACGTTTAACGTACGCTTGCAATCAAAATTTACATCTTACGACATGTCGCAACTAACAATTTAGTAAAAATAATTAGTTGATATCTTATACAGTCTTTGGATATAAGTGAAAATAAGCCAAATTAAAATATTAGAATATGACCTTGACCTTTGACCTTGACCTAATTTTCATTTTTTTGGGACCAAGGACCTCAAATCAAAAGATCCTAGGTCTCTATCACTTATGGTTTATAAGATAGAAATTCATATCACTTATATCAGATGCATAAGGGGAAATAACTCTCATATGGAGCGGTCATATCGCTTCGGTCAAAATAGGACAAATCATGCGAAGGATATAACGAGCAATTTTGTAAAATAAATTTGTCATAATCTTGAACGGTTGCGAAGGAGATGCGATAACAAGGAAAACAGTGTTTGGGGAGATAACTCCTACAAAGAAAAGTATTCGTTTACGCAGGGTAAATTTCAAAAGCGCATAAACTGTTCGATATCATATACAAAATATCTAAGCGACATATTGCGAAACAAATGTTTATCGCAAGAACAAAATTAGGCGGAAGAAAAAAAAAATAATCAGAAGAAAAACAATAGGTCTTTCCACAGAAAAGTGGAAAGACCTAATAAAGGTTATAGAAACATTTTAAAAACTAATTAACATGCAAGTAAAACAGTTTACAATTACTATAAGATACAGTCACCAACAGACCAATAGAAGGCTAACTAGCCATTTTAATTACACTGTTTAATGACTTGATATCGTCACAAATTCTATGAAATAAGTTATTCAATAAAGTAATAAAATAAATCTACAAACACATATCTAATTTATGCCTCTCGATTTTCAAAAGATGCTAAACTGTTTAGTCGTTAGAGGAGTTTTAAGCAGATATATCATGTTAAGGAGGGAATGTTAGATTTCGCGAGCCTTACGGCGAGGGAAATTCATTATCAAGACTGGTATTTTTCGCAAATACCCCTCAAGATCATGCTATATCTGTTTAATTACACCGAATGTTAATGTTCAAAAACGCATTGATGATCGTGACGTTACAAGCGTCCAGTCAGATAGAGTATTTTTCGGCAAATACCACGGCAGAGAGGATAAAAAAAGGCATATCATTTTGGCAAATACCCCGCCGGCGTTAAAAAATGAACGATATTCATTTGATAACAGTAAATTGGTGAAAAATACACTGGCTATCAACCAATCAAAATCCAGGATTCTTACATAAGGTGTAATTAATATTAAAATAAGGTCTGATTTGGTATAAGCTTGAATATTTGAGTCAGCTGTAACTCGATTTGTTTTAACAATTAAAACTAGTCAAACAAAGAAAGTTCATAACTTTCTTTAGGGGTAGAATGATGATGTTCCCTAAACATGCTAAACATATTTCGATTCCTAGATTACAAACTACAAACATGAGTGTTCATAACTGATCGACATTAGTTACATCATTACGTACTAAATATCTCTGAAAATCCCTCTTCATTGTCCTCTCTGAACAATGGACGGATGGGATCAATGATCACATGACAAATTATAATAAAATTCCACATGTAATATGTCTTTTGAATGTACTTGAATCAACTCCCATCAATTAACCATAGCACTTTTTATATTGCATTCTTTTTAGTTTTGAAGACTAGCACATTTTAGTAGCCGTAAATGTTGTATGACTATTTCTCTATCGATAGTTTCAAACTCAAATGTATTTCTGACTATCAATTGCTGATTTAACACAGTACCCCATAAGATTTTCGTAAATCTTAATTTGAAATTTAAAGTAGAATAAATATTATTTTAAAGAAAACATTTCAATGACAAATACATTATTTAAACTTTTAGGCATAATCATTCCGTACCATTTTTATTAGATTCATTACGTAGATAATAACGATTTAAAGATAGCTATATAGATTTTTGTTATTTCTATCAGGCAAAAAAAAATCCCGAGTAATTTAAAACATAACTACGAATTAGCAAGTACACATATATTGCTACGAATGAATTGACAGCTATGTCGCATTTTCGATAAAAAAAAATGGTGATTTGCTATTTTCATAATTCTATTATAATCGCAGATGAAACTGCCGCACTTATAAGAAGGAAATTAGAATCCGTTAAACGTATTTCATCTCCCAATCTGTGTATGCATACGTTCGAAGTCAGAGCATTTGAGATATAAGAGAATTCACTGAAACAATATAAACAGAACCATAATAGAAAGATGCAAAAACAGTACTTTGACACGCTATGCATGTACCATTTAAAATCTACCATTACTTTGTTTCCTTGTGGAAAAAAAGAACTACGAAACACACTCATGACCCTTGCTGATATCGTCTGCAGATGGAATCAATTTACATATCTACACGTGAAATTACTGAAAAATATGTAACAACAATAAAAATTCTGAACATTATTTAACTTCCGCAAAAAGGTTGTTTTTTCAATAAACACATATACATATCCATCAGCAAAATATACTCAAACGTTTAAAAAAACCAGCCAAACTGTCGAATCTTTTTAGGAAATTGTATTTAAATTTAAATAATGTACTATTTGGCATGCTTTTAAGTGAAGTCGTAAGCTATATCTACCCTTGCCTTAACAAACTAGAAAAACATACAATCAAGGAAGTTCATATTATGAGATCGAAAATAATTAAATCATTGAGAACTGTACGGGGACGCTTTATTTATGTTTTCCAACTAAGATACTTTGTTATAAGCTAATACACGTGCAATTTTCTTCCCTCAAACATTTGTAAAATCATTCTTTGAATAGCATAAGAGGACAGAAATATAAGAGCATCAGTAGTCAGAAATATATCTTTATATAAAGGTCAAACAAACATTATGTGAAATTCCATTTTCATATTCCTCGACACTCTGAACAATGGACGAACGTGAAACATGATAACATCAGAAAATGTGTTAAAATCCGCAATAACAAGGTTTAGAAAAAAAAATGTATTTGAAATAATAGTTCGCATGAATGTACCATACCTCTTGGTTAGAATAAGAAATTACAAGCTTTATATTTCATTTCTACCTTTGCAGTCCTTTACTACGAAGTAAAAGAGGTACGACAGATACCAAAGGGACAGTCAAACTCATAAATCTAAAATAAACTGACAACGCCATGGCTAAAAATGAAAAAGACAAACAGACAAACAATAGTACACATGACACAACATAGAAAACTAAAGAATAAACAACACGAACCCCACCAAAAACTAGAGGTGATCGCATGTGCTCTGGAAGGGTAAGCAGATCTTGCTCCACATGTGGCACCCGTAAGTGTTACCATATATTGCCGATGTATAACAGTTTCATCAATTCCGCATCAGTTTTTGTTTATTTCTAATAAAAGGTAAAAGATGGAGATTTGGCTCCCTGGCATTCAGCATGTTCATACAACATCTTATTTCATTATTCATTGTATATGTATAGTCATGCATTCATTGATTGGAAAATATATACATATAATCTAATTATGTAAATTAAAGACAATATAAAACTGTCGAGATTATCTTCAGTTTGCACTTTACCATTGTCGACGTCGGTGACTTGAAAGACGTCGCCGTTGGCGCTTATGAGTTGTTATTAAATTTTATGGCTGGACAGACGTTTTTGTATATATTATCGTTAAATGCTACAGTTTTAACCTCCAAATTTATGTTGCCGTAACCAATAGATTTAAACAAACTAAAACGATACAACCGGGGAACAGGAGTGATGTAACCAAACTATTTAGAAAAATAGCAGAATACAAATTTCGACCCGGAAGAATTAACCGCAACGTTTGACAGTCTTATTCAGAAGCGAAATATATTGAACAACTTAAATGAACAGATACTGAATCTAACAAAAACAGAAGATATAGAGAACGAAATTCTAGATTCAGATGAGTTATGTTAGACTTTAGAAACAAAAAACAGACAAATACGTAATTTTATTCAAAATGCTCAAACCACATCACAGACACGTAAAAGTAAAACTTTATCGCAAATACTAAACGTTAAACATCAACCGTTCGTCACAACAAACCTCCCAAGAAATACATGCATACAGTCGTTCGAAAACATGTTCAATCAAGCTAGTAACACAGTAGTACTCATGTAAATTCACATACATCTGCTCGCATTCAGACTCGCTCCTCATCAAATCTCACACATCTGACATTCACAGGGAGCATATTTAAATGGAAAACTTTCTAGGATTCGAGATTCTTCAATCAAATTAGCTTTGCATTAATTTCCCTACCATTTCTATCGTGACCTTGACCGGAAACCAGTAAACTGTAACCATTCAAAAATCCTATACTATGTATTGATATCACCCTGTCACCTTAAATTTTAGAAGATGAAAACACTAGCACCCACTTTATAATGATACTTGTTATTAAACATTAAGATACTGATGAAATAACTGGCATCAACTGAATAGATTTGAACAGACCAAAGATAGCTTTGATTTGTATTGTGCTGATATTTTATAATTTGAAATATTTACAGAGTGGAATAAAATGAGATACACTTTTACCATTAAAAATAAATGTACACTCAAATTTATTATTATTTAGACTATCGTCCTGTTGGGTTGTCGGCATCTAATTATAAAAGCGTTAACCACCAAAAGCATTACACTACTTATTATTTATAATCAATAGAGATGCGTATAAGAAACTGATCAAAATCAGTTAATTCATTAAGACCGAAACAGGACGTTTTAAACTTGTTCCACAAGGATACTTAATTATTACCTAATAATATTTCAAAAAACGCTATTAATATTGACAAAAAAGCGGGTTTTTTTTACAAAATTTAAATCTACAAAATCATTTTAAAAGCTAAAAATACATTTGTGAATAGAATAACTAGACGGAAATATCAAGCTCTAATGAACATTGCTTGAAAATCCCGTGTTTATTTTCCGCTGTGAACAATGGACGAACGTGACCAGTGATTTCAGGACAAATGGTATTAAAATCCAAAATAAATTGTTTTTTTTTTAAATAATTTATAGCAATAATTCAAATGAGTTAACCATATCTTTTTTACTTTCTTTTTTTTTTACACCAGGCACACATATCAAAAGCCATAACTTTTTTATCACCCTTTTGAATGTCCCCTGCTACACAGTATTTGATCATTTAATACTACTATATAAACAATTCATTCTTAAATCCATATTCATTTTTACATTTCAAATAGAGTAAATATTTTTAAAAGGATCTCAACGACATTTGAAAGTTAGTTAGACATATGAGCATGCTTATTCCTGAAAAAAATTATCTTTTTAAGATGAATAATGTGTTAATGATCATATTAATCGATTGGAATATATACATTTCATTAGATTAGACAATCACTCAATAAAGATTAACTTTATAACAACTTAACGCATAACCAAATCAGCATTGTTCACTGTGGATAGACAAAACTGATAAAGATAAAACTGATAAGCACAGAGATTGAATATTCAGTATTTAAAATTGCAACTTCAATTTAATTTTTTAATTTTTGACTTTTATAAGATATTGTTTTTAATTTCAGAAAAAAAGAAGCTTTCAAAGATTTGAACCCTTTCTCTGAAGCCTACTACCATTTATCATTCAAACTATCATATAACAGAAATTGTAGACGTACATTCTTTCCAAATAAGGGAAGTTTAAACCGGAAAATGAAATACTATGACTTTTTAAAAATTGCGGACAAAGAAAGAATATAAATACTCTGATCGGACTGAATCTCAATAAATCTCAACAGATCATCTAAGGAAATGTAGGGTAAGATTGTTAAGACATACATTTATTTCACTAATAAGTTAAGCAAACTACATATTAATCAATATCATAATTACTTATAAAATCAGCCATAAATCCGTAAAATGTAAAACGAACTTTGTGTACTTTTAAGAAATTGTCAACATAACTTGGTAGCATCTTCCATTATAATTGTTATTTTATAGTTTGAAGGATTCTCATTTAATATAAAAAAAATTGTGACACTCAACAATTAATTTTATTGCATCTTGTAACCTTAATTATTGTATATCTAAAGTCGAGGATTTTACAGTTAAATTACTTTATATTATTATCACACGTGATATCATTGGTATACCAAAGTAAAGGTTTTTTTTTTTGCAACCATAATTACCAATTTAAAAATACACCAAAACCTACCATAACTACCCTTTCTGGTATGGAACCTTGTGGTACAATTTCAGAGAGATTCATAAAACAATTCCACCAGTTATTGTCTTGAAACTAGAAAAATGCTTATGTGGGCCCCTTTTTCCTAAACTGTTAGGACTACAACCCCTAAAACCAATCCAAGCCTTTCTTATGTGGTTATAAACCTGGTGTTTAAATTTCATAGATTTCTATTCACTTAAACTAAATTTATTGTCTGGAAACCAAATGTCTTTGGACGACGCTGACAACAACGACAAGTTATACTTCTTATAAAATACTTTTATTTTAGGTTAAAGTATATATGATGTTTATTTACTCCATGATGTTAGAAGTATACGTATATATTTGCAAAATGATTTATATTTTCTTCTGGAAGAACACGGTTGTCCCTTTTAGATGAAAATATGTCTTCGGTAACCAGTGGTAACTGTAACTACTCATACATCAGTAATTCATGTGTTTTTTGTTTTTGTTTTTTGCTTTTGTGCTTGGTCAAATTCACGTTCAGCCAAGCCCTTTTAGTCCGGTTTTACATGTAGCTTTTGTGTTAAGTTATACCGTTTTCACAGAATGGAGCTAATATATGAATTATCTATTACCAATAATTGATCCCAATTGCAGGCGAGTGAAAGATTCACAAGCATGTTGCGGACACTTAATTTCGCGTTTAGACGTTTCTGCTAGCATTCGAATTCGCGATGTTGTAATTTAATTGATGTATCAATATGAAATATGATCGAAGTTTAACGATTTATACTCGCTTTATTTTTCTTCTCGCGAAAGATGTGAAAATAAATAGCTCGCGGAAATGAGGTGGTTAACAGTATATAATACAATATATACCAACAATAATGTTTTTTTTTGTTAAACTGCCCCCATCAAGAAACAGTATGAATCTGCCTTTTTTATAAGTATACAAACATAAGTAAGGTACATGTCGATACAACAGCCATCGACTTATTACATTACAAAACAGGATATATCTGTCAACGTTGATCATAATATAAGTGTCACCGGGGAAACTGGGTGACTTGTGAGGAGGTTGCACAACAAGAGCCTGACTGAATGGCCTCTTGTTACTGAACCTGTGTGATGCACCTGATCACACAACGAACGATTGCTCTGGACTGTGTTCAGTGTAAAGTCCAGAGTCCAAATCTTCCTTATCAACATTATAAGCAAGTATTTATACACAATTGAAACGACAATAATAAACATAACAAATAACAATTAATTAGAGTTATAATGTTCACTGACAAAGATTAAACTATTTTTAGAACCTGAAGAATAAATAGTAAATGATAATCTGATTATGACATTTAAGAACCTACATTATGAATAAGGTAAAATGTCACTAATTAGCTAACAGAGTATAACATGTCACTTAATGTCCAAACTGTGAATTAAATGCATATCAAAGCATGTTGATTTTAAGTCATGGATACGAAAAGTAAATAGAAACGAAATTATAAAATATAGTGAACCATTAAATACAAAGAACTAAAGTCTAAAATATCAAAATTGAGATTTTATATTAAAGTCCAAATAATGACTGAAGCTGCTTTTTCCTTGGTCACATAAGTAAAAAATATATAATTTGTCTTAAACTTTGTAGGCAATTCAATAGAAAGAGGAATAAAACATACAATGAAAACCAAATATTTAAGTCAATAATATTATACATGTTATAGTTTGCCTTCTTTTACTGCCAAAGACAATAAACATTGTACACAAAACATAATAAAAGAGGGACAAAAGATACCAAAGGGACAGTCAAACTCATAAATCTAGAACAAACTGACAACGCCATGGCTAAAAATGAAAAAGACAAACAATAGTACATATGACACAACATAGAAAACTAAAGAATAAACAACACGATTCCCACCAAAAACTAGGGGTGATCTCAGGTGCTCCGGAAGGGTAAGCAGATCCTGCTCCACATGTGGCTACCGTCGTGTTGCTTATAAATATTTTGATATGAGCTTCACTGATGAGTCTTATGAAGACGAAACGCGCGTCTGGCGTACTAAATTATAATCCTGGTACCTTTGATAACTATTTACACCACTGGGTCGATGCCACTGCTGGTGGACGTTTCGTTTCGTCCCCGAGGGTATTACCAGCCCAGTAGTCAACATTTCAGTGTTGACATGAATATCAATAATGTGGTCATTTTTGTAAATTTCCTCTTTACAAAACATTGAATTTTACGAAAAACTAAGGATTTTCTTATCCCAGGCATAGATTACCTTATTTTCCGTAAAAAGTCGTATTTGGCACAACTTTTTGGAATTTTTGATCCTCAATGCTCTTCAACTTTGAACTTGTTTGGCTTTATAAATATTTTGATATGAGCGTCACTGATGAGTCTTATGAAGACGAAACGCGCGTCTGGCGTACTAAATTATAATCCTGGTACCTTTGATAACTATTATGTGATAACAAATCCGGTAAATAGTCTAATTCGGTAGGTCATATTCATGAAAGGGAAGAGGATTGTCGTAACGACGAAATGATTATGTCCGATATCATTTGTGAAACGGTTATTCCATAACGGTCAACCAACTCGTGATGGCGACCGTAAAATTTACGAAGGGATGATTTCAACTTCACCATTTGGAACTCTTGGTTTAATAGCTTTCTTGTGAGCAGCAACCCTCTATCAAGAAAATCATGATAGGAAACGCAAGCACGGGAATATCGTATCAATTGGGAGATATATACCCCGTATGCAGGTGCTGCTGGAATGTTGCTACTTAGAAATGGAAAGTTCACAATTGGAAAGCTGAAATCATCTCTTTTGTCGTAAAGTTTTGTTTTCAACCGACCCTCATTGTCAATTTCTAGATGTAAGTCAAGATATGATGCCGACTTAACTTTATCTGTAGTATCCTTTATCTCTAATTCGATGGGATAGATGCGTTCCACATAGTCACCAAATTTTGAATTATTTAGTGAAAAAACATCATCTATAAGTAGAGTTAAATAATAACTTGACCTGTAAAGGGGAAATTCCCCGCAAAAAGCATGACAGCCGAGTAGATTCATTACTTTTTTTGGGATTGAAAAAACTCTAAACATATTTAACAGATAATAGATGTAAGAAAATAATGAGCAATGAAATTGCAATAAAATCGGTATTTGTTCATAGTTTAGAACTAGGAGCCTCGAGATCACCGATTGATAATAAATGTACACAGTAGTTTACTGGTGATTAAATCGTGTAATTTATTTAAATGATAAACCTCAAGCATTGTCAAGTTAACAAACAAAACATGTAGAATACAAACATCATGCTCCACGGTTTATTGCCATTAGCAATTGCACGTTAACTTAGACATAACAGGACAACAATTAAAAAAAAGAAGAAATAAAGGATATGATAAAATGTGTCATTTCGATTCGATCGTGTTTTCTTACTTTCAACAAAATCATTATTGATAAAAACAGTTTTAAACAGATATTTACATAATAAATTAAATAGAAACTGTATCTATTGAAGTCAGCAGTGTTAAAATTTAAACATTCATTTGGCATGTAATATTTCAAGCCATAGTTATATTTAAAAAAGTGTAAATTGGACTGTTAGGTCAAAAAACGATTTCACAGATACAGCACAAAGAGAGACATCAGGCATTTTTTTTTTTTTTTTTTTTTTTGTGCTTTGAGGCGAGATATTAGTTCAAACGTTCGAATAAATTAATTTTAAGTCCTGTTGATAATAAGAAAAGATTGTTAATACAAACTTGATGTAGTTGTCTACATGTTGATTAATATAAAGTCACCACTAGACAGATGTTTATACTAACTAGTATTTCTTATAACACTGTTTAAGACCAAATACATATGTTTGTCTTATTTTTTTTTTTATTAAATAAGCTTTTCAATGAAGAAATAAGAAGGGTTCTACAGACATAAATCATAGTCATGGAACTCGATATTATAAAGGGTGTCAAACTCTTACCCCTCAATTAAGAAAATATCACAAAAATACTGAACTCCGAGGAAAATTCTAAACGGAAAGTCCTAAATCAGTCTGATTTCGTATCAGCTTGAATTTTTGGGTTAATTGTAATTTAGTTTATATAAAAAAAAAACAAGGAAGTTCATAACTTTATTATGTTTAATCAGTGGTCTAATTTAGATTGTTCCTAAACATATGTCCATTCCGACATTACAAACTACAAAATACGTCAACAAAACTAATCAAAATTAGTTAAAAATCATTAAGAACTGAAACAGGATATTTTAAGTTTTCAAAAAATGATACTTTAATATTGCCTTATGCAATTGCAATCGACTAAATAAATGTAAAAACAAACATGCTGTATTTCCGTAAATCTTATATCAATAACATTAATAGAGAGAAATACATTTATAATTGAAAATCCAATTGTCATTGTCCTCTCTGAACAATATATGGACATGATTAATAAACACAGGAAAAATTAACTTAAAATCCCAAAAGTACTTGAATCAACTCGCATGAATTAACCATAGCAATTTTTCAACCTGTCATTTTTTTAACGCCCCCAGTAATAGCCATAAACCTTTGCTGAGTCTCTCTCTTCCTATTGCCTCCAGCTTAAATAAGATATATAAGAAAATGTGGTATGAGTGCCAATGAGACAACCCTCTATCAAAGTCACAAAAAGAGCCTCAAATTTAATAGTGCAAAACCATTCAAAAGCATTTTTGACTATCTGTTGCTAATGTTCAATAGTATCTAAAGTATGATTTAGATTATATTTGCGTCAGCTTATATTTCAAATTTGAAGACAAACGGATTGTCTTTTAAAAAGATAGTTTAATTACAATTATTTCAGAGTTGACTGTGACCGGATAACATACCGTAGAGAAATACAACATATAGTTTCTTGTAACCAATCTTCAATATTTGTATAGTCCATGTCTATGAAGTGTACACCATGTACTCAATGTATACCATTAAACAATATAAAAATAAATAATAAACGCCAATACAAAAAGTACAAATTCTTTTTTTATTTTTGTTAATGTGCTGTGTCTATAAATATATGCCTAGTCTTTGAAACATATGACGTGGGTCTGTACTTTAACATACAGTCATTGTGCTATTGTAAATTTTGTATTCTTGTCTTTTATTATTGTCAATGTGCTTTGCTTATTTGTCTTTTTTTACTTATTTGTTACATATATGTTGGTTGTAATAGAGATTCAGATAATAACACAATGTTGACTGCAGTACGCCTATTAAAGACATTTTTACCTATTATGTCTGTTTGTTTTGCTTACACATCGTTGTCAATATAATGAAACTTGATACGACTGTCATACAAGTGAGAAGTTAAGCTAGCATTAAAACCAGGTTTAATCCTCCATTTTCTACATGAAGAAATGCATGTTACAAATCAGAAATATAACAGTTATCAATTCGTTTTGGTGTATATGAGCTTTTTGATTTTGTCATTTGATTAGGGACTTTCCGTTTTGAATTTTCCTCGGAGTTCATAATTTTTATGATTTTACTTTTGAAGATAGCTGCAGTCTAATAAAAAATAAAAACAGAATTTCAATAAACACTTGCATGCTGCCGTCTTCTGATTAAATATATATTCACAATATAATGCAAACTTATGAATAAACGATAACAATGAATATGAGAAAGGTTAAAATAACATTAACAAAAATATCAACATCCACGAATTTTAAGAAAACGTCAGAAAAAACAGACCAATAAGTCAGGAACGTGATGGTCAGTGGTTGTTGTTTGTTGATGAAATTTATTTATGTTTCTCGTTTCTCGTTTTTTTTTAATAGATGAACTCGGTGGTTTTCCCGTTTGAATGGTTTTACACTAGTCATTGTATGGGGCCCTTCATAGGTTGCTGTTTGTTGTGAGCCAAGGCCCGTGTTGAGGACCATACTTTGACCTATTATTGTATACGTTAACAAATTATGACTTGGATGGAGAGTTGTCTCATTGGTACTCATACCATATCATCTTATATCAAACCAATATGTATACCAAGTAGCCATTTAACTACACTGTTTAATTGACCTGAAATGTCTCAGACTTTATGAAATAAGTTATTCAATGAGGTAATATAAAAGATTTTACAGAAACAAATCTCATTCATGTCTCTAAATTTTCAAAAGCTGTTTAGTCTTTAAAAGAGTTATATATGAAACTAAAAGGTGATTTGGTATAAGCTTGAATGTTTGAGTTATTTGTAACTCAGTTTTCTGTACACAGTTAACGTAAAATTGTAAACAAGACAAAACGGCAGAAGTTCATTCTTTATTTCGGGGTAGAATGGGGATTTTTCCTAAACATATTCCATTCCTAGATTACAAACTACAAACATGTGTGAACAAAATTGATCCAAATAATTCAAATCATTAAGAACTGAAACGAGACGTTGAACATTTTGCAGCACGGATACTTTGCTATTACCAACATGACCAAATGCAACTGCAGTCGACAAAATTATTATTGAAAAAAAACACTCTGTGTTTCCGCAAATTATTTTTGATTTGAAATAATTCAATATGCCTAGTATTTTATTTTGAACATCAATAAATGGAAATATATCATAGTTGGAAATCCCATTTAACTTGTCCTTTGACAATTGACAATGATCGGACGTGATCAATGATCACAAGACACATTATACAAAAAATCCCACAGGGTAAACAATTTTGAAATGTACTTGAATCAACTCGCATCAATTTTACATAGCATAATTTATTTTTCACTTGTCAATTTATTTTTTTACAAAAATGCGTATGTGCAGCCAATTAAACTTTTTTATCCTCTTTCTTTCTCTCTTGTTTTGTTTTCAGGTCTGAATTATGTTTGACTATCTCAAGCTTATGTTAGAGCATCATACAGATAATCTAAAGTTTTGATATGAAATTCGAAGTAGAATGATATAGTATTCCGTATTATCATTCTGTCTTCATTTAATAAAATATATAACGAGTTATTGGTATATTTATCGATTAAAAGATTGATAGATTTCATTATTTATAGATAAACCAATCTTCATTAAATGCAATAGGCATGCATTACTTAGTATGAATGGACAAGACAAAAAAAGATTAAAAAAAACACAAAAAGACAAAAAAAACCACCTGATAAGCACTATATTCATTTTTCCACAATTCAAATTTAGATTTCATTTCTCAGTTTTTAATAACTTTAACGTATATTAGCACAATAAGGTTTCAAATTGAAGAAGATGGAAACGTTTAAAAACTAGATCTCCGATTAAAGGAACAAAACAATACATATCAAACTATGCTACTGAAACTAAATTTTATCAATACTAATCTGTATTTTTTAAATCAGGAATTATAACCAGGAAAATGAAATGTGTTTTTTTAATTCATAAACAGAATAGCATGAATACTTTATCCCGACCTAATCACATCAAAGAGTAACAGACAAGAGAAAATGGAAGGTGAGAAAATTAGGACATACAATTAAATAAGAAATATTCAAACTGTGTTCGATTACTTGTTTAAAAACGACATTTTTTTGTGCGTGTGTTTTCAGTTTATCTTCGACATGGAAGCAAATGGAGCTGTTGAGTATGACTACTTTCGAAATGGTAGAAATCAATTTTTTTTATTACAATCAACAAAGTCATTTCAAAATATCGTCGTCTGTTGTTATGAAAAATCGTCATCGTACCAACTCATTGAAGCTAAATTGCAATTTTATTATAGTAGATCTATGTACCCCTATTACTTCATATTTTATCTATTTCATGTTATTTCAGACATAGAAACAAAAGCTATATCATTCGCACTGTATCGGTATATGTGTCAGAATATAGTGGGATCTAAGAATTATGTTAAAAATCTCAGACTTATAAATGCCGCCAGGGATATTATAATCAGCGATGATAGTTTCACCGTTATCACAAGTGGGAGTTTTGGTGAAGGACTTGAGATGAAAGGTAGTGATTTGGATGTGATGAATGTATTTAAAATCTTTGAGGTTTATGAAGACATTAAAGCTGCTAACAATTCAAATGTTACATATGTGTTAATGGAAACAGATGATGTAAAACCTGGTTTCACTCAGTTACTGCTAGTACTAGAACACGTATATTCTCCATTTCTATGTCTAGGGTGTGAGGAACATAATGGCAAACATTATTTCTCGAGCGCAATATTTAAACAAAAGCTCCTGCGGAATACAGATAGCACTGTAATTCATGGACCACGTATATCTGACAAAGAAGAAAACTTTGACTATGCTATTTGCGTACATTGTAGAACATGGATATCACCAGCATCACAGTGGATAACAAGATCGAATAGCTCATGGCCTAGTTATAATGTCAAACAAAGTATAATAAACCACGGAGTACTTTTTGTACCAATCGGAGTTAAAGGATCACCTAAAGAGAATATAGAATGGCGAATTTCTTTTTCTGTTGGTGAAAAAATTCTAATAAATACTTTTACACACACTCAATTAATATGCTATGCTCTCCTTAAAATTCTTTTGAAAGATGTAATAGCAACCTACACCGAATGTGAAAATTTACTCTGTTCATACTTCTTGAAAACAATTATGTTCTGGATATCAGAAGAATTACCACAATCAATATGGAAACCTGAAAATCTTATACATTGTTTTATGCGATGTTTAAAAAGACTGATTTATTCTGTTGACTATTCAATTTGTTTACATTACTTCATTCCAGAGAACAACTTGTTTGAGAACAAAATTGAGGGACGCGCTCGTACAACACTGTTAGATAAACTTTATAACCTGCATAGTTACGGATGGCGATGCATGTTATTTTCAAATCAATTATCTAATTTTCATGAATCAATGTGGAAGGATCACATCGAACCACACACATTGCATACTATCGAGGTGGTAAAAACACTTCATTCCGAATTATTATCGTTTACAAATAATGTATATATTTTTACTAAATGCAACACTAACACATCCACAAAAATAATACACCAGATAGTTTTCAGTGACAATTCCTCACTTAAATACGTCTATACATACTACATGTCAGTGTGGGGTTCAAAATATGCGCAGTCTGCTCCCCTGAATAGTACTAGAAGAGGTAATAAACATCAATACAAGCAATATAAATCCGGTCTTTGTACTCTGTTACAGAATATCTATCACGACGCTGTTTCTGGATGGCTGATGTTAGCATCGTTTTTCTATGAGTCTAAACAGTATAGTAAGGCATTACACATCATCGCATATTCTATAGCTAAATGTTCTCCTGACGAACTACAACTTTTCATGGATATGTCGGATATTCATTATCAAACCTGACAAACTGAAATTATTCCAGAATATAAGTATTGTACAATTGTAGAAAATAATTCTTATTGATAATATGACATTTTTTCGTAACTCTTGGCTTATACCAAACGAACTACAAATGGAAGTGGAAAATAGAGGATATCGTATTTCCTCTATAGTGTATGGTTATTTTCTAAAGTTGGTGTGTCATTTTCAACTCAATAATGCCAGACAATGTCAGGATTGCCTCCACACTTTACAAAATGTTATAAGCGAAAACTATTTTATAGAAAATAGAAAACAATTTGATTATCAAGCATACACTATTCTTGGAATTGTTTTTCAGTTATTAGGAGACAACGAATCTGCCCGACAAGCATTCATGCAGTCAGTTGAAATAGTGCCGGACTACAGTTTTAATACTTCCGTAAAGAGACTTACACTAATGAACTCGTTGTGATATTTGTGCATTCAGTTGAACTACTCGTAAAAGACTGTAAAACGCATTTAGCATGTATTTCGATTCAATCGATCTTTTGGTTTTCTAGAACTGGATATTTTGTACAAATCTTTAAATTAGAAATTATGTACAAGTAGGGTATCGTAAATGCTGATTGTTGTAACCATTTGACAGATGTTTTTACCATGAACAAATAAAACTCTATTCACAACTTGTGGTTGCAGAGACGATTATAGACTATGAAATAAGGAGAAGATTAAAGTATGACATAAACGAGGAAGGGGGAATAATCTTCCGTATGCCCAGTTTCTTTTTTGTAAGTAATTTGTAAAAAACAAACAAGAACTACAAAGGATAACTTCGCTTAAAACAGGACGACACGCATTTCTAACGAATATTATTAAAAGCAAAATACAAGAAGTAAATATGTTAACAAGTGAAAGTAAATTTTAAAACAAATAATAAGAACTCCGCCCTTTAAATACACAAAAAAGTATTTTGCGAACGCTAGTTACGTTTATTCGGATGAGTTGTCTTTCTTTTACTTCGCTGGTTGTACTCTAATATTCCTATTTGGCATATTCACGTGTAATGATTATGAATGTGTATGTTTGTCCCTTTAAATGTTTGTGTATATGGTTTGTCCTTTTGAAACACCGTTTCTATTTGACTATTGGTTAAAAGTAGATTAAAAACGAAATGGAAATAACTCACAAAATTGCGCAAACAAAATGGCAGGTACGTTATTTTAGAACAGTTCTCAATTTGGATACAATCTAAACCAATTTTTCAAGTTCACCATCATTTGTTGTCGAGTTTGAGTTCTATATCACGTACATTGAAATCTTTATATAAAATGCAAATTAATCTCTGCTTACAAAACAAAGGTTGATCAATGTAACACACATGACAAAGACAAGGAAATGTTAATGAAATTCAAAAATAAATTATCCTACTTGGAAATACAAGTTATAGAACAAAGTAATAATAAATGACACTTTCTAATTAAGGATTAAAAGCCTACCCGTACATTCATGCTTAAGTAAATGTAATGACCTTATATATACTTTATTTCATCTTTTCAATATATTTTACTTATACATTCCGTAACTACTCCTACATCGGTAATTGATGTTTTCTGTATTTTCATTTTTTGCTTTTGTGCTGATTAGACTTCAATTTTAGCCCAGCCCTTTTTCTTCTAATTTCACAAGTTGTGTGTGTGTTATGTTGTAACACACAGGTAAGTGTGGCTAGTACATGACATTTGCATTACCAATAATTGGTACTAGTCCAAGTGAGGCAAAAAATGGGACACATGTTCAACTCAACCACGCCCATTGTATTCCTTTACGAAAAACAAGGAATCTGTAATTCAGTGGTTGGTGACAAATACTGTCATAATCTCTGTTCTTCTCTGATTTACTCCACATTTCATAAAACTGGACCATATTTTAAGCTTAATTTAAGATATCGGTAAAATAGTTATTAAAGGTACCAGGATTATAATTTAGTACGTCAGACGCGCGTTTCGTCTAAGTCAAACATAAGAGGTGTTATAGTAGGTTACTTATATTCAAACTGTCTAGTTTACTAAACGATATCGTCATGGTAGCGTATATCTATAATTATGACCATATCAATAATAAAACAAAAAAAAACCACAATTGATAAATCGCACAAATAATCATTATCTAAGACCTTCAAACATTCACATTTTTTATCAGTTGTTCAAGTTGAAAGTTCATTTATAGACAATCAAGGTAAACATATTTATTCATTTAAATATCTTAGTAGACATGTTTCATAAGTTCTGTAGTGATTGTATTTTTTTGGCTTTAATTCTGTGATAGTACATCAGTTTGACTTATTTCATACGAGAATATATGTTAATCCTAAAGTTGAGTTTTATTATTTAGTCGTTTTGTATCAAATTTTACAATTAAATCAGTACCACAAATGATCATTGTCAATCGATCATATATTTTGTGATGTTTCCAATTCAAACTTTATTAAACAAAAACTTTGCAAGCATTTCTTGTGTACTACACGTACAATATATATGTTTCTGTTGTACTGATTAAAATATATATTATTGAATTTCTCAAGAAATTATTTGTTCACATTATCCCGAAGCAGCATTATCAAATAAAACAGTTATTAAGAAATTAACAAAGTCAAATAGTAAATAGCTGAACAGGTGCCAGCAAGACATATCTAACATACTGGAGCACTTTAACATGTTAAGTACATGGCTTGATGCTCAGGATTTTGTGTCTATGTCGTGAATTGTAGTCTATTGTTTATCTTTTGAACTTTTTTGACTTTTGTTTTGCCATTTTAACTTCGACTTGTGAGTTTGACTATGTCTTTGTCTTTGTCTTTGACTATGTCTTTGGTATCTTCTGCTCTTTTTAAAATGGTTTAAAGAAGTTTTTGTTCACTACAATCATTAGAGTAATATACAAAAACGCGTCCATTTTTAAGATTGATTAATATTGCAATAACTGATTGCATCTTAATTACAATAGCAGTGCAATGTTTACACCAAGATAGTTTTATTCCCTAATTATGTGATCTATTTCATGTCATTTTAGACACAGACACGAAAAAACTATCATTAGCGCTGTATCGTTATAGGTGTCAGACTAGGCATAAACTACCTTAGCCGTATTTGGCACGACTTTTTGGAAATTTGGATTTCCAATGCTCTTCAACTTTGTACTTGTTTGGCTTTATAAATATTTTGATATGAGCGTCACTGATGAGTCTTATATAGACGAAACGCGCGTCTGGCGTACTAAAATATAATCCGTGTACCTTTTATAAATATCAGAACATCGTTGGAACAGAGAATCATGTTCAAACACTTTAGACTCATGAATACAGTCAGGGATAATGAATATAAACAGCAACGACAAATGTACCATTATCACAAGCGGAAGTTTTGAAGAAGGGCTTGATATGAGAAGAAGTAATTTAGATGTAATGTATGTAATAAAATACACGAAGGTTTATGAAGACATTAACACGGCTCAGATCAATTCAAATGTTTAATATTTAACGATTGAAACATATGATTTAAAAGCGGGTTTCACTCAGTTAGAACACACGAATCGTCAAAATCCAGGTTAATAATTCGAGGAATTCAATGGAAAACACTATTTATCAAGAGCATTATTAAAACAAACGTTCTTGGTTAAAATAGATATTGTGTAGTTCATGGGCCATGTATATCTGATAAAAAAGGAACGTTTGACTTTGCCGAATGCTTACATTGTACAACATGGATATCACAAACATCACAGTGAATGACAAGATCAGTAACGCATGGCCAAGTTATAATGTCAAACAAAGTATTATAAAACACGGAGTACTGTGTGTACCAATTGGAGTTAAGGGATCGCCAAAAGAGAATTTAGAATGGCGAATTTCTTTTTCTGTTGGTGAGAAATTTCTGATTAATACTTTTACACACACTCAATTAATATGTTATGCCCTCCTCAAAATTCTTTTGAAAGATGTAATGGCAACCTACACCGAATGTGAAGATTTGCTTTGTTCACACTTCTTGAAAACAATAATTTTCTGGATATCAGAAGAATAATCACAATCAATATGGAAATTTGAAAATCTTATACATTGTTTCATGCGGTGTTTTAGCAGACTGATTTGTTCTGTTGACTTTTCAGTTTGTGTACATTACTTCATTCCAGAGAACACTCTTTTTGAAAACAAAATAGAGGGACGTGCTCTTGACATATTGTTAGAGAAACTTTATATCCTGCATAGTTATGGATAGCGTGTTATTTTCAGATCAATTATCTAATTTTCATGTATCAATGTGGATGAATCATATCGAACCACATACATATCATACTATCGAGTTGGCGCACACTCTTAATTCAAATTTATCATATTTTGCTGATTATATGGTTAGTGTTATTGAGAAAAACACTAATGCATACAAAAGTGGAATACAACACATATTTTCCTGTCACCAATCTTCATTCAAATTATAATACGTATATACCTACTACATGTACATGTCATTCTTATGTTCACAATATGCGCAGTATGTTCCACTGAATATGTTTAGAAGTATTATTAAACACCAGTACAAAGAGTACATATTCGGTCTTTGTACCTTGCTAAAAAATATTTATCATCAAAACGTTAATGGATGCTTGATGATTGCTTCGTTTTTCTATAAAACAAGACAATATCGTAAAGTATTAACTATCGTCATGTATTCTATATCGAAATTAACTCCCGAAAAACTATGCTATTCATCACCGATTATTCAAACTGAAATCATTCCAGAAGAAAAGCACCGTCCAATTGTGGAAAGTTATGCTTCTAGATATAATTTAAAATCGACTCAGATTTAATACTAGATGTACTGCAAATGAAGGTAGAAACAAGAAACTTTCAAATTTCGTCTATAGTTTATGCTTATTTTCTGAATTTTCTATGTTATTTTCGTTTTAATAATGTCAGTCAATGTCGGAATTGCATTCAAAATTTACAACTAGCTATCACAGAAGGACGTTTTCAAAATCTGAAGCCTACTTTATTCTTGCTGTTGCTTTTCAGTTATTAGGCGAAAACGAATCAGCCCGACAAGCATTCATGCATTCAATTTAAAAAAAGACGGGAAAAAAGCTAAATATTGTAATTATTCTGAAGCAGTCTAAACTGACTTTATATCATGAGCTCATGCTATATTTGAGCATTAAGACAAATTAATAGTACCAACAGGACATACTTATGTAGACATTTATTTTGTTAGGATGGGCAATACCCCCACGTAGGATTAAAACGGAATGTTTCTCAATTTTTTATAGTTAAATTTGTTTTTTTTTTCAGTGTTTGTTTTTAATCAACTCGAGTTTTTTTAGTAGTTTATCAAATAAAATGTTTATGTATTTTTATTGGTAAATAAATACCCATATGGGACATCTCGACTCCATATTTGCAGGAACAAAAAGGCGAATATGTGTAGCACATCTGTATAATCGGTATAATTACTTTTCTTATAAGTGAAGTGCATTAAAGCATTGTACAAAAATTGAGTTCTAGTTATTTCCATTACGAATATTTTCTAAATACTATATATAGATGAAATAATATACCAATTGCTATGTTGGGCTTTATGTTCACAGTTTCAGGGAACGATACATAATGTCAATTTAATACTTTTGAGGAATCACTATCTATATATCTTATTGTTTTCATTTCTTAATGTTTGTTCTAGTTTGCCTTAGTCCAAGCATGTCTTTATCAATTTGTTCACTATAGCATGTATAGGAATGGAATATCAAACATAGTAAAATACATATAGTAGTAAGTTACCCTTTCACACCCATCCAATTGAGTTGTCAATTGTACATGTATGATGTATGTAAACAACTTAAATGTTTCGGCACGAATATTTTTAGTTAATGTTTATGCATGTCAATAAAAGGTCATTTTATCGACCATATGAGGCACTCATTTTACATGTAAACTTGTTAACAAAAACTTAAAAATTCAATATACCTCATTCAAATAATAAGTTTGCATAACCATCTGATTTTAGAGCAAATGCCCATACTTCAGCTGAAGTACATTATAAATGAGAACAAAAGTTTATTTTATTTACAGTACATTGTCAAACGTATACGATACCGATATATTTTGATCTAATAGTTCAATTAAAAATACATTAATAAAAAAACTAGCCTAGTCATCTGTTGTTTTAAATCTAGATATGAGATATTGAAAGATGCACATGTGGAGCAGAATATGCTATCCCTTCTGGAGAATCTGAGATCACCCCATGTTTTTTTTTTCTTTTTAACCTATTAACAAATTAAACCAAAACGTAAATTGATATGTATGCTTCACTTGGTTACTAGTCGCCTTTAATTTATATTTTAGAAACGATATATGTATGGATGGATGAATAACTGGCTGGCTGGCTGGCTAACTGGCTGGCTGGATGGATGGATGGCTGGATGGCTGGATGGCCTGATGGATGTATGGATAGATGGGACAATATCCCTAATGCGCCTTGAAATGAGAAACTCAAAAGTCACGTGTAAACAAAAAATCTCTGTGTAGTGATATTTGACACATTTCTATGATAAACAAATGACTGAGCTGAACCATTTGTGTTAATTTAGAAAGTAAGGGAACACAGAATAAATGTGTAAAAACGATGGAGCCATTAAATGTGTTCAAAGTATTAAATTTTTAAAGAACTTATTGTGTCAAAAATGGGATTTTTTACCATGAGGAGCCACATCGCAAAAGGATACTCGGGGTTTTCTAATTTACGGAAAAATGAATCACACTTCGTACCCCGAAAATTTAACCACATATGTAAAAATGTCTCAGCTTTGAAACAAGCCATCATACATATACAAGTTTATGATATGGGCTGAGCAACAGAAGAAACGTTACCATTACCGCCTATGTAGAAACAATTGCGCATATTGCCCCATCTTCTAACAAAAAATCCAGAGATATCTTAAGATGATTTCACCTTGTACACCACAGAAAATTGTGAAAATGGTGGTTAGTATTTTTTTATTTATACCTAGTTATCATAAACAATTTAAGATAAATATTATTGATAAAGATCAGCCAAAAGGCAATGAAATTTTCGCTTTTAAAATGCATTACTGGCACGGGGCTGAACACTTTTTTTAGGCACAATCATAACTTTGTTTACCCCAGAGAGATCCGAAAGGAATTGTTTATATAATTGAAAAAGGCAAGAGATAACTAACATGTAATATTATTAAATTGTAAGTTAACATGACACAATATAGTCTTGGTTATGTAATTATCACTCTGGTCTACAGGAATAACTGACAATCAAGGGAGATAACACACTTCACACGAGTAAAGTGAGATACATCATCACATGTGCTTTTATCAATGATTTGACCCTGGTCAGTAGATATCATATGCAAATAAACAGAAAACAAACATGTACATGTATTAAGAAAATCATGAATTACTATTTTTAATACACACGAGCAAAACACTAGATATTGACATTTCTCTTCTTGAAAACAATATTGCTATTCAACTATTAAGCTAGTTAGCAAATACTCATTGCTTCTAATATAAACGGTTTAAATAAAGGTGGCTAAGCTAAGGGAGAAGCTTTTTTCTTTCTTTGCGATAAAACTTTCAAAAGATAGATTTTTCTCTCTCAATAATACTTATGTATTTAAATTAAATGATAACACAGCCTGAGTAAAATTTTTTGTCTTATTTCAGTTCCAGACATATCATTACTTTTTTACATGAGATGGCAAACTAAAGGTTTTAAAAAGTCCTGAATAACTGGTAAGCATTTTATTTTATTAGGCAAGCTCTAAATTATTTATTTATGGTATTTGTGCAATTGAAATTAGTCGGTATGTTAGAAATATGCTAATATGAAAACTGTTGCTATGGTCTTGATATTAAATGAAAAGGCTTGGTTACTGATCTTTTCGACTCGATATTTCGAGTTAAATCTTGCGGCAACTGTTTCCCATGTAACACTGCAAACTATATTTTGCACTATTTTGATCTGTCGTTATTTAATGACGCCATAATACATGTGATGTCACAATGTTTCCTTTAATACCTCATGTGGATTTCTCACTGATAAAAGTTTTCACTGAAATACATGTAAAAAGCCTTTTTTTCTCAAATAGAATTATGTGAAATGACATGTTTTGAAAATTTGCACTTCATTGCACTCTAATTACATGATAAGAATGAATTTCTCAGTAGTTTTGAGTGGTTTCCACAGTATTAGATACCAGATGTCCACTAGTAAGAATAATTATTTTGGTGGTTTTTTGTTTTATAAAATCTACATTTTTGCATAATTTCTCTGTCAAAATGCACTTTTAGACACAATAAAATGTTATGGAATGCTTTAACAGGGTCTGTGTATTGTAATTTAAGGTTATCATCAGAAGTTTTGTTCTTGTTTTGAATAGTGAAGGTATACTGGAAGAAATTAATTATACATACACATTGTATTAAAAATAAATGAATATAGCGATAAAAGTGTCATTGCCATATAGTGCTGAAACGACTTTATTTTTTTTTCTGAAATGGACAAAAATACACAGATTTATTCAGAATGTCATACCGATGAAGATCACCTAAACATATTTGGAAAAATCAGAACTATGGATTTCAATATGGGACAATATCCCTAATGCGCCTTGAAATGAGGAACTCAAAAGTCACGTGTAAACAAAAAATCTGTGTAGTGATATTTGACACATTTCTATGATAAACAAATGACTGAGCTGAACCATTTGTGTTAATTTAGAAAGTAAGGGAACACAGAATAAATGTGTAAAAACTATGGAGCCATTAAATGTGTTCAAAGTATTAAATTTTTAAAGAACTTATTGTGTCAAAAATGGGATTTTTTACCATGAGGAGCCACATCGCAAAAGGATATACTCGGGGTTTGCTAATTTACGGAAAAATGAATCACACTTCGTACCCCGAAAATTTAACCACATATGTAAAAATGTCTCAGCTTCGAAACAAGCCATCAAACATATACAAGTTTATGATATGGGCTGAGCAACAGAGAAAACGTTACCATTACCGCCTATGTAGAAACAATTGCGCATATTGCCCCAGATGGATGGATGGAAGAATGGATGGATGGATGGATGGATGGATGGCTGGCTGGCTGGCTGGCTGGCCGGCTGGATGGATGGATGGATGGATGGATGGATGGATGGATGGATGGATGGATGGATGGATGGATGGATGGATGGATGGATGGATGGATGGATTAATGGATGGATGGATGGATGGATGGATGGATTGACGGATGGATGGATGGATGGATGGATGGATTGCTGGCTGGCTGGCTGGCTGGCTGACTGGCTGGATGGATGGATGGATGGATGGATGGATGGATTGGTGGATGGCTGGCTGGCTGGCTGGCCGGCTGGATGGATGGATGGATGGATGGCTAGCTGAATGGCTGGCTGGCTGGCTGGCTGGATGGATGGATGGATGGACGGATGGATGGATAGATGGACGGATGGACGGATGGATAGACGGATGGACGGATGGATAGATGGATGGATGGATTGATGGATGGATTGATGGATGGATTGCTGGCTAGCTGGCTGGCTGGATGGATGGATGGATGGATGGATGGATGGATGGATGGATGGATGGATGGATGGATGGATGGATGGATGGATGGATGGATGGATGGATGGATGGATGGATGGATGGATGGATGGATGGATGGATGGATGGATGGATGGATGGGTGGATATATCAATGAATGGATGGATGGATGGATCACAATATAATAACAAATCATAATTTGAAAAAAGTAAAAATTATGTATGCATGTATGTATGTATGGTATTTATGTATGTATCTATGGATGTATGGATGTATGGATTATGTTTGTATGTATGTATGCATGTATGTATGTTTTAGTTTGTAACCCGGATTTGTTGACATACTGAATTACTAAGACCTAAATATTCATTGTCTTTACAAATAAATAAGAAGATCTTGAGAAATAAATGCTTGGTCCTATTGTTCTGTGTCAATGCATTTTTACTATTCTTTTTTTTTTTTTTGGCCAGACATTAGGCTTTGGGATCTCGGTTTTATGATTTCATGAAGGTAATTGTCTGTAACTACTATCCCATTCCCTTTTCCCGAATGGTAGCTACCAAATTTCACTTATCACCGGGTTCGAACTAGCATGAGAAATACGACGGGTGACACACATGGAGCAAAATCTGCTTATCCTTTCGAATAACCTCAGCTCATCGCCATGGCTTTGCTTTTGTTCATGTTGCGCAGTCGTTAATTGTCTATGTTGTATGTTATGTATTGTTGCGTTTCTGTTGGTTATTTTGATTAAAGTCATGGTGTTGCAATTTATCTGAACATCCTTTTGTTATCTTTCAACTGTTTTTTACAAACCTTCATAATAAAATTAAATAAAGTAAAATATAAAAGTAGGGTATATAAAATAAACATTCGACTGAAAAAATAATACAAGCGTCCGAAATATGTATTTGGAGTTATTAGCTTAATGAATGCTCAAAGCAAGAATCAAACCGAATACACAAATAATTTGCTATGACAAGAATTAGACATCTAGATATAAATACAAAAAACAGGTATAATTTTAAATGCATAACGTCAGCACGTAGAATCTCTTACCAAACCATTTTGTAGGATTTTGGAATTTGAAATGTTATGTTATATAATTTCATAGTCCTGATACCCTTCGATGGTCTTTGTTTAGAAAAGCCATTTTGTACCAAACACTTGCCTTATTAGTTTTTGCTTATACATTGTTAAATCAAGGTCTGATTGGTTTTAAAAACAATTGAGCATGGTATGGGTTGCGAAATATATACTTTGTAGGCGGTTGAAATGGTATATTGATGGTAGACGAGATAGAATAACAGAGTTACTTATGAAATGTGTGTATCACTTATCGTTTTATAAATGACCAAATAGGTCAGTCTTACAAGGAATATACAAAACAATACAGGTAACACATTAATGTAAAAAGAATTCAGACACAAAATATAAAAAAAACCAACCAACCAAACAAACAAACAAACAAAGACAGGGTCACAATTGAAATATAATATATATTCTAATGCAACAAATTTGTAACGTTCATTTTGATTGGATAACGTCACATGTTTACATGGTATTAATTGACAATTGATGTTATGGGATGTACGCGCAAGCGCAGACGGCATATGGCAAACTTTAAATACATGGTTTAACGTTGTTTTCAGTCAGTTTCATTAGAATGGAGATAACAATGTTGTTTTTTTAAGCTCCGACGGCATGAATTGAGGATAAGATGGTCGCAAATACCCGTTTACTGTCTCCGCTAACACGTCGCCAGTAAACTTAATTTGCGACCATCACATTCCCAATTGATACTGTCGGAGCTTAAAATACAATACAGCTATCTCCTTACTGTAATGTTTTGGAATGTTAAGCAGTTCTTACTAAAATGGTTACACCAGGAATATCTTGTTTTTTTAATGCAATTTAGATAAAATGTATGTCAAAGATTACATCACACACCGAACAGATGACCATTGTTGGTGTCTGTTATTACATATCTAAAATAACAGAGGCGGAATAAACCAAACGGATATTCAACATCTTCAGACAACGAATACTGGAATTATTATTAGTATACAATTAGTGCTTTATGAAAATAAATCCGAGTTTTAGGTAGATTCTATAAACAAACAAATATGAATAAAGGCAACAGTAGTATACCGCTGTTCAAAACTCATAAATCCATGGACAAAAAACAAAATCGGGATAACAAACCAAAACCGAGGGAAACGCATTAAATATAAGAGGAGAACAACGACATAACACTAAAATGTAACACATATAGACAAAATCCCACGAGAATAACAAATATAACATATATATATAACATCAAAACCAAATACATGAATTTGGGATAGACAAGTACCGTGACACGTCTTATCGCAATGTGAATTTACACTCAAAAATAAGAGAAAACAAACGACACAACGTTATAATGTAATACACACAGAAACGAACTATAATGTAACAATGACCATATTCCTGACTTGGTACAGGGCATTTTTAAAGGAAAAAATGGTGGGTTGAACCTGGTTTTGTGGCATGCCAAACCTCGCACTTTTATGGCCATGTGAAATATAACATCAAAATGACAACACAGGACTACAATATAAATAAATTGGAGAACACAATTGACAAAGAATCACACGAACAACAGCCAACAAAAGGCAACAAGTTCAAAATTTTAATACGCCAGAAGTGTATTTTGTCCACACAAGACCTATGTGTGACGCACAGATACAAAAGTTTGAAAGCCGAAACGAGTACAAAGTTGAACAGCATCGAGGACCAAAAGATCAAAAAGGTTGTGCCAAAAACGGCAAGGGTTTTCCGTTAAGTTACCAGAAAATCCCTATAATTTAGAGTAATTTATACTTTTGCAAACAGTAAATTTAATAAAATGAATATTCAAAAGATGTACATGATAAAGCTGAAGTATTAACTAATTACAGGAAACAACTGAAATACATTTACATAACCAGACATTTGAAACACAAAAGTAGACACATCCGAATACGTTTAAACCTCTACGCCAAGTGACGTCCTATTTGAAACTGAAAAATGACGAAAAAATGACGTCATTAGAATTAGTAAAACAGAGCATCAAAAAATGAAAAATGACGAAAAAATGACGTCATTAGAATTAGGATTAATTTAAGATTATATATTTGAACTAAATACTGATATTGCATTTAATAACAAAGCACATTTTAATTCTTATTAATATAAAACTGAGGTAGCAATTAACTATATTATAAAACTATGTCAGGTTTGTTATGAATCCAACTTCAAACGCAAAATATCGTACTGATTACTTTGAACGAAATCAAATCTGATAAATGAAGGCGGCGATTAATTTGCTTTACCATAACACACAAATATAATAGAAAAGACGTCAACACATTTGACAAAATCCGATGAGAATTACAAATATAACATTAAACATTTAAACTAAATACATGAATTTGGGATGTATAAGTACCGTACCACGTCTTATAGTAATGCGAGTTCACACTCGGCAAAACAGTCACAATCGGGAATAAGTCACGTTTGGTAATTAAAAGATTAGACGACATTATGACAAAACACAATCTACCATGTGGTAAAAATGTCCTTAGCTAGTTTGGTCAACGAAACATCGTATGGATCCACCAAATCGTGATGGTGTCCATAAAATTTACGGAGTGTCAATTTTAATCTGTCCTCCTCATAACTTTGTTGGAGCAGTTTCTGCGTAAGGAGCACACTCCTGTATATGAAGTCCGTATAGTGTGAACAAGCACGTGAATAACGTATCAATTGTGATATGTAAACACCATACGAAGGGGCAGAGGGTATGTTACTGCTGAGAAATGGGAAATTGATAATTGGGAAGTTGAAATCGTCCCGTTTATCATAGATTTTCGTGTGAAGTCGTCCATCTACGTCAATATTGAGGAAAAGATCAAGGTATGAAGCAGTCCTTCTAGTATCAGTGGTATCCTTAATTTCAAGTTCACTTGGATATATGAGATGTAAGTATTGGCTGAAATATGGGTTATTCAATGATAGAACATCATCAATATATCGGAAAGTAAAATTAAAGAATTTCGCAAGGTGCTTTTTCTTTTTGTCTTTTAGAAGGTTCTGAATGAATTCTGCTTCATACGAGTACAAAAACAAATCAGCCAGCAGGGGTGCACAATTAGTACCCATTGGAATACCGACTGTCTGTTGAAATATAAATCCTCCAAACTCAACAAATATATTGTCGATCAAAAAGTCCAGCATTTTGATAATATCATCTTCTGTATATTTTCTGGGAGATTCAGTGTGATTTTTCACAAAATATGAATTTTTGTAACCCAAAACAAGAAATTTGTATCTACGATTTCCATTTTTATAGAAAAAGCTCTGTTTTATGAGATGGTGTAGTCGATCTTTCAACTGAGCATGGGGAATAGTAGTATATAGCGTAGAAAAATCAAAAGTTTTTATGTTGCTGCAAAATTGCAAAGATTGTGATTGAAGGTTAAGCAGTAGATCTTTCGAATTTTTGAGAATCCACATCTGGTTAACACCACTGGTAGAATATATCTCCTCACAATATTTTTGAAGCCCATCTTTAACTGTCGAAAGAATAGTAATCAGTACTTTAGAAAGATGTTTGGTTGAACATTTTGAAGACCCAGCTATGTATCGTTCTTTATATGGAGTTTTGTGTAATTTGGGTATCCAGTATAATGAAGGCAAGTTTTCTTCGTTTTCTTTGATGTTGATACCAAAAGAAAGAAGGACAGATTTATGATTTTGTAAAATTTCGTCCTTGGTAAATGATGTTAAAGAATATGTAGGATTACCAGTAGTTTTATCAATTCCAAGCTCTGTAGTGAGACATTGCAAATAATGTTTTTTACATATGAAGACAATATTATTGGAGGCTTTATCTGCTGGAACAACGACATATTTGTCATGCAAAGAGGATAAAGCATCCACAACCTCCGGATTCTTGAAAGGGTTAGAAACTTTAGTACTCATATTACATCGTAGTTTTTGTATGCGCCTCTGAATGCATGATCGAATAGCTTTGATCCATTCAGACAAAGTATCCAGTTCTGGTTCGTCTGGTTCGCGCTTTACCCATTTTCTTGCATAGTATATCATAAGCCGACTGGTACTTTGAACGTATATCATAAGCCGACTGAAATGTCTATTGAAGTTTGTAAATGTACTCAAACATTGACTGCCACTTTTTCATGTCTTATATTTTTTACTATGTCAATAGAACATGATTATAACCTTAAACTTTATTTCACATATGTTTGACTTTCACTCGCCCGGAAATTAAAATTGAATGAACAATTATTTAATTATATTGAAATAGTTTAAACTGTATGAAAAAAAACCTAACGATTAGGAAAACCTCAGTCCTTCCTCTTTTTCTTATGAAATGTATATTTTTTTGAGTCGGATTCCACTTTGTATTAAGTTTATGTACAGCGCTACGTATATTTATTCATTGAAAACTATAAACTCTAAATCTTTTAAAACCTTATACAACATGTACAATACAAGTAAATACCTAATGGTAAAAATATTTGAACATTTGAATAAGTAGTTTAATATAGATACATAACAATGGTTTGGAGATTCCTGCAGCAAATTTCAAACTGTATAAAAATGTTACCTAGGAGATCCAAGAAGTGAGCTACTTGACTAGTGAAATTGCCAACGAGTGGAGATTCTGGATAGTCTATATCTGCAGAGAAGCCGACAGAAATTAAGTCAATACATTAACATACATAAATGTTCCTGCTGAGATCCTGGCAGGAATTAATTTGATAAATTAAAATACCTAATTGTTTCTGGGGAGATCCCGGCAGAAATTTACCTATCTGATGTATTGTTGAATTGGGGGAGGTAAACTTATAGAATGTTTGTATGCATTACAAAAAATTAGAACGTTTGCAGGCTAAATATTGAAAACAAAACCGCTATTGATCATCACTATTTAAGCTTTAAAACTTTAACAATATGAATCAGATTTCGTATATCATCATTTATTTTGATAAATAATTATGATCATAATTTTGATCAACAGTGTTTCTTTATCTAATATCGAGTCCATTTCAATCATATGAAAAACTCGTGATTCTATCACATGATTAAGTTAATCAAATAAATATGAATAGATATAACAGTTGGAGAAAAACAATCAAAGAGAATATGCATTTACAGTAGAGATCCTCCCTGTGGACACTGAGTGATCATACAAAATGACAGGTAATACATTGAATACTATCTGACCAATGGTTTATAAAATTTTATATTCAGCGGAAAATAAAGGCAACAGTAGTATACCGCTGTTTAAAACTCATAAATCAATGGACAAAAGTCATTTTTCGGAATTCTTTTCTTTTGTTTCAAAATTATAAAATACGTGAAACGGAAGCATATAATTAACAATACACGTTACTTAAATGACATAGGAAATACTGAACTAAATATCATTTTTTTTTCATAAAAACTTATACAAAACTTATTTGTTCGATAGCTGCTTAATTGTATATGTATAGAACAGTTATGACAATAAACGGAAGTAGTAAGAACCTTCTCATGAGGATCTGAAATTGAATTGACTTCCCTTTTCCCTACTTGTTGTAAACGAATTGCATATACCCTTCGAAACAATGCTTTAGAAACTGTATATTGAACAGATATATCATTTTAAGGAGGGGTATTTGCGAAAAATACCAGTCGAGAGATTGTTAAATTTCACGAGCCGTAAGGCGAGGGAAATTCATTCTCAAGACTGGTATGTTGTGCAAATACCCCTCACTTACATGATATATCTGTTTAATTAAATGCCTTTTTAACACTCTCTGCCGTGGTATTTGCCAAAAAATACTCTATCCGACTGGACGCTTGTAACGTCACGATCATCAATGCGTTTTAGTACATTAACATTGGGATTAATTAAACAGATATATCATGTTAGTGAGGGGTATTTGCACAAAATACCAGTCTTGGGAATGAATTTCCCTCGCCTTACGGCTCGTGAAATTTAACAATCTCTCGACTTGTATTTTTCGCAAATACTCCTCCTTAAATGATATATCTGTTCAAAAAACAACGGCAGAGAGGGTAAAAAAGGCATATCCTTTTAGCAAATACCCCGGCGGCGTTAAAAATAAACGATATGTATTTGATAGTAAATTGGTGAAAAATACACTGGCTATCAACCAATCAAAACCCCGGATTCTTACATAAGGTGTAATTATTGTACAAATGTATACTTACTTAAAGATACTTAAAGATGTTTTCCGGTACAGGATCCTCACGGCTCCTCTTCACCAGACTCATAAATTAGGTCATAATTATTACTGTTACTGCTTCTTGCGTGGAACCAAGGAAGCATCAACCTTTTTTATAAGATACTTATAAATTAAAAAAAAGAAGAGACACTTTACATACACATTGCATTCATCTTCTGTTCAAATTGTTGTAATAAAAGATGCATTTTACTAAATGATCGTAATACAGTTATAAGAGTTGTCCTTGGCCATGTCCGCATGAATTAAAATTATAGGTTATTTCTCTTTGTAATGAAACCATCATATGTCTCGTTTTAATTCATATTAGAGCAATCTGTTTTTATCTTTTTTCTCTCATTTCCAGTCCTTATCATTATGGCACCAATGACACTTGTTTTGCTTTTTTGAGTAGGAAAACTCGTACCCTTACACTACTTTGTTCTCATTATTAATTGTTGTAATTGCTATAATTAATATACTTTCAAGTACCCAGCAGTTCATCTGAAATTCAAGAACTACCAAGCTATAACTGCGCTAAAAAAATAAATGCCCTCTCTTTCTTTTAACAGATGGACCTACGACACTTGTTTTCGATCGAAAGCAGGATCTACTATCCTTTTATATTCTGAGAGGGTGGTTAACGCATAACAGAATGTCAACATAATATACTAGTAGTAATGAAGGTAGGACAAAGTATCCAAAACGGGGTGGTCGATACATTCGATAGTCATCTTCTCGTTAAAAAAAGGATAGTAGATCTTGGCAGAGTTAGAAAAAAGTGCATCTGAGATGGTCGTCCTTTTTTTTTAAATGGCTATGTCCAGTTACACAATTTGTACTGGAGTTAACGTGCTTTTGTCCGACTGGTATTCATCTCGTGACTTTTTTTAAAATCGTTACATTTAACGGCTATGAATGTACAAATGTTTCTTTGTTTAACTTAAATAAATAATCCCTAAGGAACTATCGATTATGAAAAATACATTTTTGATATGATATTAGATTAAACTACACAAACGTATATTTACCAAATTAACCAAAAATATCCAAGTAAACAGTTGGATAAAAGTCAAATGGCAATTACGTAATTCTAAGGGTTCGTCAACATATAACATGTATAATCTTTACCATATATTTGTAAATGTTTGTTATCGTGGTTTTGTACCCCGTACATTGAAACTGATTCTATTCACAAAATTATACGTTTACTTTCTAGACAAAGTAAAGACATTTCCCAAACAAACAGTCTTTTGTATATAAAAAGACGACAAACAAAAACACTTATGAACCATATCAACAAACGACAACCACTGAACATAAGTTTCCTGGCTTAGAACAGGTGCGGGTTTAAACGTTTTGCATGTGATAGGGGTCAACCTTCACCCTCACATAAGCAACAATGTAACATCACACCATTGAAAAACACATTATATAATACAAATTGGAAGACATATTAAAAAAAAAACAAGTGCATATACACTGTTCGAATACATTTGATGTATGACCCAACGAAAATACAAAAAATGGTGGTGGGGTGTTAAATGATATTAAAAAAGTCAACCATAATCGTGGACAAAATGCCGAAAAATAAAAAGGTAACTACAAATTATTTTGTTGTATGGTATATATGGAGTACGGAAATATGTTCTTCAAAATAAATGATTGTGTTGTTAATAGTACAAGAACAGAAATGAAAATATATCACATTACCGAACACAGGTGGTATACATTGGAAATGGTTAAACTAGATGAAACACTAAATAACTTAACATGAATTTACCAAAAAAAGCATTACAAATTGTATCAACAGGTCAAATTAACACGAATGTACGATTTGATAATACTCGCAGTTACTAAAACAAGTTAAAAACTATTGCGAATAAAAAAAATCACGCATTCAAAAATCTACTAAAACATCTCAGAGATCTAGTGTTTAAACGTCAAAGACAGTCAAAGAAAACATGACTTATGCAATGCCAACAAAAAGTATTGACAGGCAATAGGTTAGATAGGAGAATTTCGAATGAACAAATATATACTTTTATATATAGATAGAGTATTCATAATTTATACAAAAACTATGCAAGTACAATTTTTGTACTATAAAATATATAATGAAATGCTTCTGTTAAATGTATTTCCACATTTATATTAACAATCTCTCCAGGAATTGTTTTTTTATATAGCTTTACAAGTTTTTTTTGTCATCCCTTAGCGTTGTCAGTTTCAATACAACTTGTGAGTTTGGGTATCCCTTCGATATCTTTTTTTTAAATTCATCAACAGTGTCATAGCCAATACTCATCCATTTTTAAGATAAATTGACATCACAACAACTCATTGAAGATTAATAGTTGTTCTTTGTTTACATCAATATGGTGAACGATGTATTTCATTTCCTTTGATAAATAACATTTTATTGATTTCGTATTTATTTCAGAAACAGAAACAAAAACCGTATCATTAGCACGGTATCGTTACATGTGTCAGAACATAGTTGGATCAGAGAATCATGTTAACACCATCAGACAGATGAATACAGTTAGGGATAATATGTACAGCAATGATTTTTATACCGTTATCACAAGTGGAAGTTTTGGAGAAGGACTGGAGATGAGAGGAAGTGATTTGGATGCGATGCATGTAATAAAATTCATCGAGGTTTATGAAAACATAAAACCTGCTGAAAACCATTTAAATGTAATATACTTGTCGATGGAGACAGATGATGTAAAAGCTGGTTTCACGCAGTTGCAAGTAGAACAAACGAATCATCAAGTTGTATTTGAAACCCTCGAGGAACTTAATGGAAAACACTATTTCTCAAGCACATTATTTAAACGACAGTTCTTAAATGGACCAGATTGTGTAGCTCATGGACCATGCATATCGGACACCAAAGGAAAGTATGACTATGCCTTCTGCTTACATTGTACTAAATGGGTATCACAAGCATCACAGTGGATAACAAGATCAAGTAACTCATGGCCAAGTTATATTGTAAAACAAAGTATTTTAAAGCATGGAGTACTTTTTGTACCTATCGGAGTGAAAGGATCGCCAAAAGAGGATATACAATGGCGAATTTCTTTTTCTGTTGCTGAACAATTTCTAATAAGAACCTTTACCCACTCTCAATTAATATGTTATGCCCTCCTGAAAATTCTTTTGAAAGATGTTATAGCAACCTACGCCGAATGTGAAGATTTACTGTGTTCATATTTCTTGAAAGCAATAATATTCTGGATATCAGAGGAATTACCACAATCAATATGGAAACCAGAAAACTAAATACGATGTTTTATGCGATGTGTTAGCAGACTGATTTATTCTGTCGACTATTCCGTTTGTTTACATTACTTCATTCCAGAATACAATTTGTTTGAGAACAAAGTAGAGGGACGTGCTCGTGAAATACTATTAGAGAAACTCTATAACTTGCATTGTTATGGATGACGATGCATCTTATTTTCGGATCAATTATCCAACTTTCATGTATCAATATACACCATTAACATAGAACCACATATATTGCATACTAGCGATGTTTTAAAAACACTGAATTCAAAAGCATTATCGTACTTAGATTCTTCAATAGAATTGTTTGCATTGAAATGGAATGCATACAAAGTAGGAATACATCAAATAGTTACTAGTGAGAAATCCTTAAACAAATATGTGTACGTATACTATATTTCAATCATGTGTGCCTCACGTGCGAGTTTTATATCCTTAGACAGTACAAAAGGTAATAATAAACACCAATACCGACAGTACACATCTTTTCTTTGTACTCTGCTTCAGAATATATATCATGACGCGGAATCTGGATGGCTGATGTTAGCTTCGTTTTTCTATAAGAAAAAAGAATACAGTAAAGCCTTACACATTATCGTGTATTCTATATCGAAATGTACGCCTGAAAAAATACACCGCTTCATGGATATGTCGGAAATGCATGTCCGATCATTCGATTTGCAAGGGTTCAAAAGAAAAAGTAGTGTACAAATGCTGAAAGTATTATTGGTAGATTTTATCAACTTTAGAAGAAATTCTTTGCTTCTACCATATGAACTGCAAATGGAAGAAGACAAGGAGGAATATTCTATTTCCTCTATAATCTATGCTTTTTTTCTAAAATTGTTATGTCATTATCATCTCAATAATGTCGGACATTGTCAGGATTGCTTTCGAACTTTACAACTTATTATAGACGAAAGCTTTTTAATTGAAAAGGATAATTTCTTTTATTTTGATTCCTACCAAATTCTCGAAATAGCTTTACAATTATTAGGAGAAAGTGAATCGGCCCAACATGCATTTATGCGCTCAGTTGAAATAGATCCGAGTTAAAGGTAACACTTCTGTAAAGAGACTTACTCTTATGCACTCGATGTGATATTTGTGAATTCATTTGAACAACTTTTAGAGACTGTAAAACATATTTCGCAGATATTTATTTAGATTCAATCGATTTTTTAATGAGTTTCTAGAAGTGTTTATTTTATTTAGTACAATTCTTAAAACTAGGAATTATGTTCAAGGGGGTTATCGTAAATGTTGATTGTTGTAACCATTTAAAAGTTGTTTTTTATCATGACCATATAAAACCCTATTCATAACTTTTTCATGAAAAATAAGAGTTTGTATGGTGTGGCAGAGACGATAATAGGACCTGGAATAATGAGAAAATTAAAGTATGAGAGAAACGAGGAAGGGAGAGAACCCTGTTTTAGATACATTTTACATTGTTTCTACAAGTGAATATTTTTGTACAAATCTCACAACTAGGAATTCTGTTCATGTGGGATATAAAAAAAATTATTGTTGTAAACATTTGTAAGTTATATATTTTTTTATGAAGAATAAATTAAACTTAATTCGTGATTTGTTCATGAAAAATATGTGTGTTTTTTGTTTGTGGTGGCAGAGACGATAATAGAACATGGAATAAGTAGAAGATTAAAGTATAAGAGAAACGAGGAAGAGAGAAAACTCTTCCATATCCCCCTTTTCTCTTTTCTAGTTAATTTGTTAAAAAAAAACACAAATAGATAACTTCGATTTAAACAGGACGAAATGTTGTCAAAAAAATAGTCATTTGTTTAATTTTAACTTTGAAAGCTTGGTTTCCAAATTGCACATGAAATTTGTGTTTGGGATCCATGCCAAAAATTGAAATGGCTAGATTTCATTTGGAACACTGAAACTTTACACTTTCCGAGATTGAAAAACGTAAAGTTTTGTTAAAGGCTCGAATTTTTAGAGGGCATAGTCGGTCAACTCATATCAATGCAAATAGTATTTGGTGATTTGGTGAGATTGAGAAAAAAATTTGTATATGCCTGTGTTAACGGAAGAGCAAACTGGGATATAAAAAAATCACATCAGACGCTATTGATGAACCTTTTGAGAGTTCAACTTGCGTTGACTTGAAAGCGTCAAGAGAGTTTTGTATACTGAAGATTCGTTGTTGGAGAACAAATTAGTTCGAACCAACAGTGACATTCACAATGTTGCACGTATTTTGACGGTGGGGAGCAGAAATTTGTCACTACAAACAAAATGCGATTAATATTTTAGAATCTTGTGAACAGAAAAACATTAATATTTAGACTTGATGGGTCTTCGGGCTTATAATATGTATGCAGATCAATTGAGTCGTTATACAGATCAAGATGACTGGACTGTAAACGATGAAACATTCAGCTTCTTTACCAACATTTGGAGTCCGTGTTGCATAAACAGATTTGTCACTTATTACAATTCATATTGTTCGCGTTTCAATTCAGGTATATGGTGTTTAGAAGCTCAGTTTTGGGGAAATGACAACAATTGGTTGGTACCCGCACCTTCTTTGATTGCAAAAATAGTAAACAAAATGTGCAATCAGCGTGCTAATTGTATTTTTTGTTTTATCAGATCGGAAATCAGCGGCATGTTGGCCTTAACTTTTTGTACAAGATATTTTCAAGAGTTTTGTATCAGATGTAATTTATTTTACAAATGACAAAGTTATAGAAAAGGGTGCGGGTAAACACAGCATTTTCGAGAATAACCATTTAAGTTTACAAAATTGTAGGTTGATCGCTTTAAATACTATGTTCTAATGATCCATATTTGCGATTTTTATGTTTAGTACTTAAGCAACATGTAGTGAATATTATAAAGAAGAGTCGTGTAGGATGTTTGGGTGAACTTGTGAAATTAGAAGAAAAGATGTCAGTTTATCTTATTCAGTCTAAAAGTGACAATACTGCAAAAGAGTACTTTGCTAGTTACAATCGTTGTAGTTTTTTTGCTCAAGGATATAGTTTTACCGAAGTACCAGCAGATCCAAATCATGTTTTATTGTTTTTAACATTATTGATTGACAAGAAGTCATCACCTTGTACTTAATATTCGATAAGTTATGCTTTAAAGTGGGTACGTGAACTTCATGGGTACGTGGATCTTACAAATAACGCTTACATTCATTCGTGAGTTCAATCATGTAAAAGATTTAATGGGAAACCAGTCGTAAAGAAAGATATAATACTTGAAATCTCTAAGATTAATGAATTTGAAAATGACTTACTAATTTTAGAGATATAACTATGATTTTGATAGGCTATGCTTGATTTTCGCCCTAATATGAATTAAGTTCTATTACATGTAGCGTTGTTAAAATTTTTGATGATCATATTTTTATTGTTCTGGTTCGGTCCAAGACCGATCAATACAGACGAGGTAACAAAACACTTGTTTCTAGTGGTGACACTTTGGCATGTCCAGTCGTTATGTATAAGCGATACGTTTCACTTGCTGATTTGGATGTTAATTTGGATTATTCCACATTTCGACCATTTGTTAGGTCCAAGGGGTTAGCTAAGTTGATATAAAAGAATAAGAAGTTAAGCTATATAGCCACAAAAGAGAATGTTGTACGTAGAGTAAAAACTGTAGCTCCTGACTTGAACTTAGGTTTGCATTCGTGACGTGTTGGTGCTCCTGCAGCAACCAGATCAGAAGTTGATGAGACATGCATTAAACGTCATGGAAGATGGAAATCAGATATTAGCAAAGATGCTGATCCTTTAGATATGAGATTATCAGTATTGAGATATCTTTTATAATTTAGTAAATATAGTTTCTAATTTGGACTCTTTTCATCCCTTTCTTTGTGTTCTCTAGATAACGTTGGGCTGTCGGCAAATATGTATTTGTGTATTGCATTAATATTATGTATTATAGTGATATTTATAGTATAAATTACCATGAGATTATACAAGTAAAGTGTTTACTTATACTTTTCCGCCGTATACAGGAAAATTATTGTACTAACGTTCCGTCTAATTAATCATGTGATTAATGAGCGGGAAATATTCCCCTGGATTAATCACTATCTACCCAACACTGAAACAGTCAAGTTTATCAACGATATTTATAAATATCGTTTCTTCGTAATATTTTAGAGTTCGATCTTTATTAGGTTTTTGTAATGTTTATGCAATGTATTTGCTTATGTATGAAATTTATGTTTTTTGTTGATTGTACTGATGCACATAACACAGGGTTATCTTAATTTCATTTTTCCCTTTATAACATTTTTTTTTATTATTGTCATATGTCATATATTTAAGTATAATGTCCAAGTATGACTCCGGAAAAAGGTCTTTCGATCAAAGGGTTTGGACACAGGCTTCTGACGTTTGGCGACATTTTTCGGATTTTTCTGGCCAGCAGGATCTTACAGATGGAAAATTTTGATAATTTATAATTAATAAAAACTCAGTATTTTTATGTTGTATGGTTATATCACACATGCTGTTATATTTCACATGTAATCATGTTTATTTATTCATAATAAATCCGGTGTCCTCTATATTACGTTGGTCAATCGGCAAAAATATATTTGTGTATTGTATCAATATCATGTATTATAGTGAGATGTATGGTATAAATTGCAATGAGATAACATCATTAAAGTGTGTATTCATCATGCATATCGCAGCTTCGATATGTGATTAGGACTTGTCATCAACGCCTCAATATTTTGGGAGACGTTACCAACGATGTCATGATGCGTCAGCATATTTAACAAAGCTTCTTCTCATATGACAAACAAGCGTTTACTCTTTAAGGCCAGACAAAATATCATCAATAGTACAATTAATATATTATCCTCTTTTCTGTGTATATATGTAGGACTGAAATCTATTGCGGGTTCCAAATCTATAGCGGGTTCCAAATCTATGGCAGATTCCTAATCTATGGCAAATGTGACGTTACAAACGCCAAACAACTCAAATCTATGGTAAATTTTTGTTTTCTCCAAATCTATGGCAGATTTTGGGGAAAGAATAATATATAGCGTCACAATTGAATAGCGCCATATTGCATCTTTGCCGCCGGTAGCGATTGCGGAACCCATAGATTTGAACACCATTCAAGATAAAAGTATTTCCCCGACAACAATTTGTGGAAGGTTGAAAGGAAGATGTGACCTATTATCCCGAAGAGGGACAAAATCTGTACCGGTCGGTACCAAGTATTTTAAAAAGGAGTTTTAGTAGTAGTTTACTGTTTACGACTGGCACAGTTTATAAAGTGAAAGATAAAAAAAAATACCGGATACAAGTTTGATTTAAATCGTCATTAAATAAAAAAGATGTAATATAAATCAACGATATCGCTGAAATAAATATTATTTGAAAATTCAAACTTCCTTTTTATTTGTTATTTTTTAAATTTTCTTTTTTATAAAAAGTGGTCTTCTTGTTGTTAAATAACTTATTAGTTGGTTTAATAAATGGGTTAAGCAGGTACATGTACCATGCACAGATCAGAGCACAAAATTTCAATGAGTAATCTTGAAGTCCATTAAGGTATATGAATTTATCATTTATGATTTGTTTTTGGTTAATTGACCTTTATGGAATGTTCATTTCACAAATGATGAAATGTTTAAAGACATGCTCCCGTTGTTGTATATTTTTGAACATACGGATTTTTTGTGTTATTAAAATTTGCTGTTACAAAATATTAGAAATTATTATAAATTAAGGAATGTATCTCCCTCATGCAAAGCTCTGATTCCTTTCACGGATTGGGCTATACTTTTTGGACCTTTTGGATTATAGCTCTTCATCTTTTATATAAGCTTTGGATTTCAAATATTTTGGCCACGAGCATCACTGAAGAGACATGTATTGTCGAAATGCGCATCTGGTGCAAGAAAATTGGTACCGTTAATTTTATTTTCACTAGCTTTTTAAAAAACAAAAAAGACAAGCCATAAGTCGAAAAAGTACTGCATTGTTTTCCATTTGCACAAAACTTGCCATAGATTTGTTGGAAACATCATAAATCAACCATAGATTTGGAAATACAAAACTTGCCATAGATTAGGTTGTTAAAAATTTGCCATAGATTTGGGATGGCATGACGTCACATTTACCATAGATTAGGAATCTGCCATAGATTTGGAACCAACCATAGATTTGAGTCCTACATATATAAGATGCTCGTGAGTAGGTTGTCCAATGTGATTTAAAAAGTTTTAAACATTTTGTGAATGTGAATTGCCATTACAGTTTTTCAATCAGTTAAACGATTTTTATGCCAATTATTATACGGAGATAAATTTCTATTTCGTTAAAAACTTTCACCTCAGTGATTTTTTTTATAACTATACAAGTTATTCTGAATTTTTAGTGAAACATAAAAATTGAAATTGTAAAAAGTATAGAAAATTCTAGGGTGGGATGAAAAGGGCGAACATACTTAGGGGGGAAAAGAATATCAAAGAAATCTCAAAGAATTCAAACCGAAGAATACGAATGTTTTTCTTGTGAAGATCAGCTACATAAATTTTTATTTTCAGATAATATACGCTATTCTGTTGATTATGAATAGATATAAAAAAATAAATACGTACAACAAACTCTACTCAATGAAATACTCAAATAATTATGTAGATTTATGTTATATTTACACATTGTATAGACGCTTAAAGTAATTTAAAGTATGTTGATAAATAGAGATCAGATCATAAGTACGAACCACTTACCACGATGATTCAGAATCATGTGAAAGGGAAACATGAATATTTATTTGGTTTGGGTGAAAAGTGAAGGTAGTTTTCGTGTGTCTAGAAGAAATGATATCTTCCAGCTATCGTTTATATAAAACGACATAAACTTTACAAATACAAAGTGAAACTTCAGGGCCAAATTTAACCAAACTTGGCCACAACCATCATTAGAACATCTTGTTAAAAAATGTGATCGTCGAGCAATCGAGCAATACTGCCAACCAGCATGGCTGACATGGGAAAAAAAAAGAACATATGGGTAAAATGTAGTTTTTGGCTTATATCTCTGAAACTAAAGCATTTAAAGCAAATCAGCATGAAGTGAAAAAGTGTATCAGGTTAACATCTATCTGCACTGAAATGGTCATACGAATTAGACAACGCGTTTTTTTTGGGTAATTGCCTCAAAGTTGGTAATTGGAAGGAAATTTTCCAGTTTTTGCATATTATCGTGAATATTATTATAGATAGAGATAAACTGTCAACATCAATGATATTCAGCAAAGTAGGATATATACAAATCTTCTTCTCTGAAACTAATGAGACAAATTATATTAAACTTGTCCACAGTAATCATAAGTGTAGCTAGTTAAAAGAAAAACTGCATCCCAACATGGCAAAACATTGATCATAAGGGGAAAATGAAGTTTTTGCTTTTATCTCTGAAAGTAAAGCATTTATAGCAAATCTGATGTGGATAAAGTAAACATAAGTAGTAAGAAATGCTCAACATACCTGATACTTACTTTTAGTTTTCTATGTTGCATGAAGTGTACTATTGTTTGTTTGTTTGTCTTTTTCATTTTAGCCATGGCGTTGTCAGATTATTTACGATTTATGAGTTTAACTGTCTCTCTGGTATCGTTCGTCCCTCTTTTATTCATGTCACATAACTTGCCTTTTTTATTTCTTTGTTCTAGTTATTGGTTACTGTAAGATAACTGTTCTAGGTTAAAGGAAGGATTCAGATTACGCTAACATGTTAAACTCCGCCCCATTCTGTATGTATGTATATGTCACAAGTCATGAGCCTGTAATTCACTTGTCGTCGTTTTCGATGTGTTGCATATTTGTTTTCCTTCATCATCTTGCACCTTATATAGGTCTTTTGTTTTTTATCGTTTTAATTGTTTTACCATTGACATTTCGGGGCCTTTTAAACTGACTATGTGGTATGGGCTTTTTAAGAAGGCTGTAAGGTGACCTATATTTGTTATTTTTTGTGTCATTTGGTCTATTGTTGAGAGTTGTCTCATTGACAATCATACCATATTTCTGGTTATATATTAGTTAAACATTTATGTTTGATTAGCTCTACAATCTTATGTGTTCTTTGTATATGCCAACATTATGAAAGTATGTTCTTTTTTGCATATTAACATTCTAATTTGTTCTTCAACCTCAATCTAAAACAGTAGCTGATTGCAATAAAACGAATGTTTTCCTTGATAACTGAAATAGAAACACAGTGTCTTGTGTTCTGTAATTTATCTGTTCGCCTTTTTCCGGTCATGATGTTGTCGCTTTTTGTTACTTTTTACTAAATGTCTTTTATTGTTTTTATTAAGGAGTTTGGATTTGTTTGTACATGTGAGACACAGTATTTTATTCTTAAGATATTTACTACAAAATATGCTTCATACAGATGTTAATGTGTATAATATAGTATTGTGTTAATCCCTGACGCATGTTAATTATCTGTAAAGTGACAGAGTTTGCATTATGGATGTCTCTTACATGAATATCTACTTAAGGTGGCTCGTGGGTACAAAATTTTCAGCAAAAAATTTAACCTTTATTTTTTCATTACCAATTTTATTTATTACACTATTAGTTATTACTTTATGATATGGTACAAAAATCAAGCCAAAAAATCGTTTTGGTTTGACCCCAGATGACTTTTAAAATGTTTATATCACAGAAAAAGCTCCAAATTATCTGCCTTTGGTGCAAAAATGCAATTTTTTGTCATTAAATTTGAAATATCTTTTTTAACTCATCGCTGACCTATATTTTTTATTATTGTTTTCAAATAAGCTGTACATAAACTAAATAATTGTAAAATTTAAGCGATTTCTTATATTAGGTTATTTTTTTATTTCGAAATTACCTCAATTTCGCCTATTAGTTCAACAGAAAAAAAGGACATTAACGAAAATGTATGCTTCTTCTGGAGGCAGATTGTGAGCTTAAATGAACGGTGACCCCATTTTTTTATTTCATTTTTCTTTAAAGTATATGATAAAGTTTATTTATAAAAATATATAGCGAAATCCTATACTAGAAAAAAAAATTGATTTATACCCAGAAGCCCCCTTAACAGAAAACGTGTAAATTGTTGTAAGTTTATCATTTTCTAAAAATATATTCAAGACACACTTTTCCTCCTTTGAACCCCAACTCTAATTCTATTTCCGTTTTTCTTAAAATATTGGATAACCTTTGACTTCTACTTATAAATGTATTATAGATGTGGAAATGATAAACTTATCCGATGACAAATACGGGTCATCAATAAGCCATAAGTCGTATGTAGGTTGTACAGTAATATTTATATAGAATAGCAAACAATTGCATGCAGACTAAACGGAAACACAGATTTTTTTCATTGACTGTAACAGACCAACTTCGATGACAGGTATGCTATATACTGAAGTTGTTAATTCTGTATTATCCTTAAATGATATAATAGTAAACAACAGTACGTTTGCATAATTGATATCTTCTAATAATGTCCTTATTCAAATTTCAGCTTTAGTTTCATGTGTGCATAATAACGTATAGTGTAAATATGTTCTTGATGGCATTTTAAAATTTCGGCATTTTCTTAATGAATTTCAAACAAAATATTATCGATCTAAAATATTTATATATGTATATTTGTTAACTGTAAAGCTGAAACGCTAGGTTCTCTTTATTAAATAAAATAACGGCCCTCCTAACATGTGTTAATGGTCAGCTTCGAAGTACAAAACAAATCTGGTAAGAATCAACGGTATGTTTTTCTTGTTATGTTTGATGTTCATTTTACATGTAACATGGGTAATCATCATATTTGAAACATTTGTTTACCTCTTTAATGCACGGTATAACAATTCATGTAAACACGCCTATTCGTGTTAACATAATGATTGCGCATTGTATGAACAAACTAATTCATAGTTAAGATACCCCGCCTGACAGTAATATGGACTTTGTTTTGTTTTCACTTTAGTGTCAATATTAAAGGATTTTTATGTAACGGTCATATATTTGTGAGTTTTAGCTAGCTCTTAAATCAAGATTAATTCGTCATTTTTTTTACTTAAGGAAATGTATGTACCTAGTCAATTGCAAGAATATAACAGTTGGTTGCCATTCACTTGAATTGTTTCAGATTTGGAGTTTAATCAATTGATAATGAATTGTCTGGTTGATTCTTCCTTAAAGTTTATATTTTTGTTATTTCAGTTTTTATTGCAGAATTTAAAAATTCCAGGCACGATAATATTTATATACCCCTTTATTCCAAATGATTACAAATAGACCAAACAATCCAAGTGTAGGTTCTGCAAATAAGGTTAACCAGCTATGAGGAATAAACATGTGGACATCCACTGAGAAGAGATGGTTGTTGACATGGGCCAGTTGTATATCCAAGGAAAATATCCTTCAACGAACACAAAATGAGGTGTTGTAATAGGTCTTCAACCTCCTTTCATGCATCATTATGGTTGACGTATTCTATATGTCTGTGTGTATAGCGTTCACCCAGCTCTGCGACACAAACGTCAAATCCCACCCCTCGACATTTGTTTTACTGCCAAATGTGAGTAGTCAAGACGACCGTATATCTATACCGAGGTCAGTTTAATAATATCATGAATCATGTCAGTATATATGTTTTAACTTCTTGTTTGAATTATTGTTTTCTATATATGATAATGAGTTTATTTCTATGATGTGTATTGATCCATTTTTAATATCTTTTATGGAACAAAGTTTTACTGAATATTCTATTCTGAATTCTAACTATATATATAGAGGAAAAAATATTTTGAGGCCAGAACTGTATGGATTTCAATCGACAACAAATATTACTCCTTAAAAAGACAGTTGTATTAGCCAGTCTTTTTTATTGCCTTTTCTAATTTGTAAGTAAACACAATTGATCATTTTGAATCGATCATAAGATTGCTGACATTTCGTTGTTAATTTTTATATTATTCCATCAGTCTTTATTCGAAAACCATGCAATCTATCCATTTGTACTATTTGTACATTTAAAATGTTTCTGTAAGAATTATTTATATATACATATACATATATACAACTCGTCTAAACATCAACCCAACAATGTTAGATCTGTAAATTTGCTTTCGCAAATTCTTGGTTCTTCCCTCGCCGGGATTCGAACCCATGCTACTGTGATATCGTGACACCAAATCGCCTACACTGCAGCCGTCCCGCTAGACCAAACGACCACCTGGGCTCTTAATAAAGAGCTTTCGCTGGCCATGTGTTACCTTTCCACGTCATTTTAATCTAGTGGCGTACTACAGTACATGATATATAAGGCATGAAGATGTTATTGTTACAGATCAGCTAAATTATCTATAGTAAAGGATCCTACAAATTAATGTAAGATATAGTCACAGAAAATAATTATATTCATAAGTACGTCTGAGTCAGTGACAACTCTACAACAGATGTATCCATCGGATCGCCATCAATGATGGTGATACATGGCTGTGTACATAATGTATATACAACTCGTCTAAACATCAACCCAACAATGTTAGATCTGTAAATTTGCTTTCGCAAATGTTTGGTTCTTCCCTCCCCGGGATTCGAACCCATGCTACTGTGATATCGTGACACCAAATCGCCTGAACTGCAGCCGTCCCGCTAGACCACACGACCACCTGGGCTCTCAATAAAAGAGCTTTCGCTGGCCATGTGTTACCTTTCCACGTCAGTTTTAATCTAGCGGCGTACTTCAGTACATGATATATAAAGCATGAAGATGTTATTGTTACAGATCAGCTAAATTATCTATAGTAAAGGATCCTACAAATTAATGTAAGATACAGTCACAGAAAATAATTATATTCATAAGTACGTCTGAGTCAGTGACAACACTACAACAGATGTATCCATCGGATCGCCATCAATGATGGTGATACATGGCTGTGTACATAATGTATATACAACTCGTCTGAACATCAACCCAACAATGTTAGATCTGTAAATTTGCTTTCGCAAATTTTTGGTTCTTCCCTCGCCGGGATTCGAACCCATGCTACTGTGATATCGTGACACCAAATCGCCTGCACTGCAGCCGTCCCGCTAGACCACACGACCACCTGGGCTCTCAATAAAAGAGCTTTCGCTGGCCATGTGTTACCTTTCCACGTCAGTTTTAATCTAGCGGCGTACTACAGTACATGATATATAAGGCATGAAGATGTTATTGTTACAGATCAGCTAAATTATCTATAGTAAAGGATCCTACAAATTCATGTAAGATACAGTCACAGAAAATAATTATATTCATAAGTACGTCTGAGTCAGTGACAACTCTACAACAGATGTATCCATCGGATCGCCATCAATGATGGTGATACATGGCTGTGTACATAATGTATATACAACTCGTCTAAACATCAACCCAACAATGTTAGATCTGTAAATTTGCGAAATTGGTTCTTCCCTCGCCGGGATTCGAACCCATGCTACTGTGATATCGTGACACCAAATCGCCTGCACTGCAGCCGTCCCGCTAGACCACACGATCACCTGGGCTCTTAATAAAAGAGCTTTCGCTGGCCATGTGTTACCTTTCCACGTCAGTTTTAATCTAGCGGCGTACTACAGTACATGATATATAAGGCATGAAGATGTTATTGTTACAGATCAGCTAAATTATCTATAGTAAAGGATCCTACAAATTAATGTAAGATACAGTCACAGAAAATAATTATATTCATAAGTACGTCTGAGTCAGTGACAACACTACAACAGATGTATCCATCGGATCGCCATCAATGATGGTGATACATGGCTGTGTACATAATGTATATACAACTCGTCTGAACATCAACCCAACAATGTTAGATCTGTAAATTTGCTTTCGCAAATTTTTGGTTCTTCCCTCGCCGGGATTCGAACCCATGCTACTGTGATATCGTGACACCAAATCGCCTGCACTGCAGCCGTCCCGCTAGACCACACGACCACCTGGGCTCTCAATAAAAGAGCTTTCGCTGGCCATGTGTTACCTTTCCACGTCAGTTTTAATCTAGCGGCGTACTACAGTACATGATATATAAGGCATGAAGATGTTATTGTTACAGATCAGCTAAATTATCTATAGTAAAGGATCCTACAAATTCATGTAAGATACAGTCACAGAAAATAATTATATTCATAAGTACGTCTGAGTCAGTGACAACTCTACAACAGATGTATCCATCGGATCGCCATCAATGATGGTGATACATGGCTGTGTACATAATGTATATACAACTCGTCTAAACATCAACCCAACAATGTTAGATCTGTAAATTTGCGAAATTGGTTCTTCCCTCGCCGGGATTCGAACCCATGCTACTGTGATATCGTGACACCAAATCGCCTGCACTGCAGCCGTCCCGCTAGACCACACGATCACCTGGGCTCTTAATAAAAGAGCTTTCGCTGGCCATGTGTTACCTTTCCACGTCAGTTTTAATCTAGCGGCGTACTACAGTACATGATATATAAGGCATGAAGATGTTATTGTTACAGATCAGCTAAATTATCTATAGTAAAGGATCCTACAAATTAATGTAAGATACAGTCACAGAAAATAATTATATTCATAAGTACGTCTGAGTCAGTGACAACTCTACAACAGATGTATCCATCGGATCGCCATTAATGATGGTGATACATGGCTGTGTACATAATGTATATACAACTCGTCTAAACATCAACCCAACAATGTTAGATCTGTAAATTTGCTTTCGCAAATTTTTGGTTCTTCCCTCGCCGGGATTCGAACCCATGCTTCTGTGATATCGTGACACCAAATCGCCTGCACTGCAGACGTCCCGCTAGACCACACAACCACCTGGGCTCTCAATAAAAGAGCTTTCGCTGGCCATGTGTTACCTTTCCACGTCAGTTTTATTCTAGCGGCGTACTACAGTACACGATATATAAGGCATGAAGATGTTATTGTTACAGATCAGCTGAATTATCTATAGTAAAGGATCCTACAAATTAATGTAAGATACAGTCACAGAAAATAATTATATTCATAAGTACGTCTGAGTCAGTGACAACTCTACAACAGATGTATCCATCCGATCGCCATCAATGATGGTGATACATGGCTGTGTACATAATGTATATACAACTCGTCTAAACATCAACCCAACAATGTTAGATCTGTAAATTTGCTTTCGCAAATTTTTGGTTCTTCCCTCGCCGGGATTCGAACCCATGCTACTGTGATATCGTGACACCAAATCGCCTGCACTGCAGCCGTCCCGCTAGACCACACGACCACCTGGGCTCTCAGTAAAAGAGCTTTCGCTGGCCATGTGTTACCTTTCCACGTCAGTTTTAATGTAGCGGCGTACTACAGTACATGATATATAAGGCATGAAGATGTTATTGTTACAGATCAGCTAAATTATCTATAGTAAAGGATCCTACAAATTAATAGGATACAGTCACAGAAAATAATTATATATATATATATATAAGGCCTTCCAAATATCGTTTCGATCCCTAACATCACTGAAGAGACATTTATTGTCGAAATCCGGATCTGGTGTACTGAAAATACTGACACCTCATGTTTGTGGCATAACATCTTGGCCACAAGTTTATTGTTTTTTGTTTAGTATTATTAATTTTTAAGATCCATTTTGTTACATCTCTTGATCAATTTTATTTGGCAATCGCCAATGGCAGTGAGCAGGGTTAAAGAACATCAGTTGTTCGACCTGTTAGTCAAATGCGTTTTGTTTAAATATACTTTTTCATTTTTTGGGTCTTTTGGAACATGTTGTTTGTGCTGTTTTTAGACTCTTTTACAACGAAATTTTGGTTAACATGCACACGTATAAAAATTGCGGTTTTTATCCGACGCAATCATAGATTTGAACGTAGTTTTCAATTTAGACTCGTTATATATATAACATATAAAAAGTACCTCCATTTTTAGATAAACTCTTGAATTTTAAGAGTCAATGTAGAATGAACAGATCATATAAACCGGAGGGGAAATATGATAAATGCCCAAACAAAAAATATAAACGAGTCTAAATTGAAAATTACGTTCAAACCTATGATTGCGTTGGATAAAAACCGCAATTTTTATAAGTGTGAATGTCAAACAAATTTCGTTGTAGAAGGGTCTAAAAACAGCACAAACAACATTTTCCAGAAGACCAAAAAAGTGAAAAAGTATACTTAAACAAAACGCATTTGACTAACAGGTCGAACAACTGATGTTCTTTAACCCTGCTGACTGCAGTTGGCGATTACTAAATAAAATTGATCACAAGATGTAACAAAATGGATCTTAATATAAATTTAATACTAGACAGAAAACAATTTTGTTAACTTGTGGCCATGATGTTGTGCCACAAACATACGGTGTCAATATTTCTTTAGTTCACCAGATCCGGATTTCTATATATATATAAACAACTCGTCTAAACATCAACCCAACAATGTTAGATCTGTAAATTTGATTCGCAAATTTTTGGTTCTTCCCTCGCCGGGATTCGAACCCATGCTACTGTGATATCGTGACACCAAATCGCCTGCACTGCAGCCGTCCCGCTAGACCACACGACCACCTGGGCTCTAGCCCAATATATATATATATATTGTAAAAAAATACCTATTTTTAAATGTTGATGGGATGAAGCCTATCGAAAGAAGATGTAACGTTACTTTATCATATTGTTCCAATCAAAATTAAAGCCCGTGCACTTTTAATAACGAACAATTCCGGAACGTCACACACCTCTTTAACGACGATGCCAATGAAATCGATTAAACTGGAACTGTTAACTTGCTACATATTTTAATAATTATTTCATGAATACATATCTATCTGCACATGTGATTTTTTTTACACCTATATATATAAACAAGTCTTAAATGAAAACTACGTTCAAACCTATAATTGCGTTGGATGAAAATCGCAATTTTTATACGTGTGCATGTAAAACAAATTTCATTGTAGAAGGGTATAAAGCAGCACAAACAACATTTTCGAAAGATCAAAAAATGAAAAAGTATATTTAAACAAAACGCATTTGACTAACAGGTCGACCAACTGATGTTCTTAAACCGTGCTGACTGCCATTGGCGATTGCCAAATAAAATTGATCACACGGTGTAGCAAAATTGATTGTAATATAAATTTAATACTAAACAGAAAACCGAATAAACTTTTGGTCAAGATGTTATGCAACAACATAAGGTGTCAATATTTTTTTGTACACCAGATCAGGATTTTGACAATATATGTCTCCGTTGATGTTAGGGATCGAAACGGTATTTGGAAGGCCATATACTTTACACTCAATTTAAGATAGACTCTTGAATTAATTTAAAGAGTCAATATAGGATGAACGGATCATGTAAACCGGAGGGAAAATTTGATACAAGCCCAAACGAAAAAATATAAACATATCTAAATTGAAAACTATATATTATATAATTAGAATTTCGTATTACCCTTATACTTCATCATAAGATAAAATAGATTTTAAGAAGTCAATAAAGTCAACTTTTAAATGGTTTGGTGGGTACTCTCACACGTTCTATCTACCCTACCGGAGCATATGAGCAAGGAGTTGTTGTTGGCGCATGGTTCGTTTTGCACCTTTTAGTGTCTTTGTCGTACTTTCTATAGACTGATGATTGTTTTTGGATTCCATTCCAAGCTTTTTTTTGGCTTGGCGTTGACAGTTTATAATTTTCTTTTGAGTTTGACCATCCCTTTAGTATATTCTTCCTTTCTTTTCAAATTCTTAAAATCAATTTGTCATTGCAATCAACATACCGATAGAAAAAGCCCATTCATTTTTAAGGCAAATTTACATCCCTCAACTCAACCACATTGCAGGTAAATTGCAATAAAAGTTTTATGTTAAAATTAGATTTAATTCCTTATCACATATATAATTTTATAATAGATTTTTTTATTTTAGACACGGTAACACAAACCATATCATTAGCACTGTATCGTCATGTGCTTCTAACCATAGTTGGATCAGAGAATCAGGTTAAAACAACAAGGCTTATGAATGCAGCCAGGGATAATATGACAAGCAACGCGCATATAAACTTTATTACAAGTGGAAGTTATGGAGAAGGGCTAGAGATGAGGGGAAGTGATTTGGATCTATTGTATGTATCTAAAAGCATAGAGGTTTATGAAAACTTTAGACCAGCTTTAAATACAAATGTTATATATTTGTCAATGGAAAGAGATGATGTAAAACCGTGTTTCACTCAGTTGCTAGTGGATCAAACGGATCCCCAAGTTTTAAGTGAACTCCTCGAGGAATTCAATGGGAAACATTATGTTTCAAGCTTATTATTTAAAAAAGAGGGCTTACATGAAGGTAATATAGATCATGCAGTTCATCATATTCATGGCCCATGCATATCGGACAAAAACAATAATTATGACCATGCCTTGTGCTTACATTGTAAAACATGGATATCGCAAGCATCACAGTGGATAACGAGATCAAGTACCTCATAGCCAAGTTATAATGTTAAACAACGTATTTTAAAACACGGAGTTATCTTTGTACCCATTGGAGTTAAGGAATCGCCTAAAGAGGATATAAAATGGCGAATTTTTTTTTCTGTTGGTGAAAAATTTCTTATAAGTACTTTTAAACACACACAATTAATATGTTATGCTCTTCTGAAAATTATATTGAAAGATATTATAGTAACCTACACCGAATGTGAAGATTTTCTCTGTTCATATTTCTTGAAAACAATTATTTTCTGGATATCAGAAGAATTACCACAATCAATTTGGAAACCAGAAAATCTTATACCTTGTTTTATGCGATGTTTTAGCAGACTTATATATTCGGTTGAGTATTCAGTTTGTTTACACTACTTTATACCAGAGAACAACATGTTTGAAAACAAAATAGAGGGACGCGCTCGTGAAAAACTGTTAGAGAAACTTTATAACCTGTATAGTTACGGATGGCGATGCTTGTTATTTTCAGATCAAATATCAAATATTCAAGCAATGATGATGAATCATATCGAACCACATGCATTACATACTATCGGGGTGACAAAAATACTATATTCAGCATTATCGTTTAAGGCACATGACGTCAGTTCTGTTGAACCTGACACTAGTACATACAAAAGAGGAATACACCAGATAGTTTTCTGTGACAAATCATCACTCAAATACTTATCTACATACTACTTGTCATTGTTTTGTAGAAAATATGCACAGGTTTATTCACTGAACAGTACTATAAAATGTAATAAACACCTTTACAAACAATATAATTCATGTAATTGCCTTCTACTACAGAATATCTATCATGACGCTGTATCGGGATGGCTGATGTTAGCTTCGTTTTTCTATAAGTTTAAACAGTATAGTATTGCGTTACACATCACTGCATATTCTTTATCAAAGTGTAATTTCGAAAAATTATATCGCTGCATGGATATATTGAATATTCGTGACAGATTGTACGATATGCAGTTAGTCAAACGAAAAAGTATTGTTAAAATGTGGAAAACAATGCTTGTAGATGCTCTGAAATTTGAGAGAAACTCTTTGTTAATGTCAAATAAACTAAAAATGGAAGTAGGAAACGGAGCATATCGTATTTCCTCTATAGTTTATGCATATTTTCTAAATATTCTATGTCATTTTCATCTCAATAATGTCAGACAATGTCAGGATTGCCTACACACTTTACAAATTATTATAGCTGAAAACTATTGTATTGAGAACATTCCATTATTTCAATCTACAGCCAACAAAATCCTTGGTATTGCTTTACAGATTTTAGGACACAAAGAATCCGCCTGACATGCATTTATACAGGCAGCTCAAATAGAGCTGAATCAAAAATATAACACGTCTGTAAAGAGACTCAAACTAAGGAACTCATTGTAATATTTGTGCATTCAGTTGAACAATTGGTAAAAGACTGTCAAACTGTCAAACTTATTTCATAGAAATGAATTTCGATTAAATGATTTTTTGTTTGGTTTTCTAGATCTGTGTGTTTCTTCCAATACATATCTGAAAACTAGAAAACCTGTTTTAGCGAGAAATACGAAAATGCTGATTGTTGAAACCAATTTTAAATTGTATATATATTTTTTCGGAAAAATAAGCAAAATTTTATTGATAACATTTATAACTTTTCACAAAAAAAAAAATGCTTTTGTTCTGGTACTAGAGAAGATAATAGTGTCAGGTGAAAGGAGAAGATTGAGGTATGAAAGGAAAGAGGAGGGGGGTTACTCTCCTTATTCCCTTTTTGCCTTTTGTAGTTAATCTGTTTAAAAAAAAACAAAAAATTTTAATATGATTATATGACTTTCCAAAAAAGATGAGGAAAAGCCTTTAATGAATATTTTGCAAAGCAAAATGCAGGAAGTTAATGCATTCACAAGTGAAAGTAATCCGCCCTTTTACTACCATAATGATGCAATTTGCTAACATTAACATATGCTGCAGTGGAGTTGTCTTTCTTTTAACCAGCATGTGTGTATACAAGTTTTATTTGTTTGTTCTTTCAGATATTTAAATTCCCTCAAGGTGGTATAGGAGTCTAAATAAAAAAAATGATAGAATTTGTTTATACTTTGCCAAAACGTAGTAGATGTTGCTATATGTTCAAAAATATACTAAAATGATAGGTCATAGCAAATTATCTCAAGCTACATGTTGTGACAACATGACACTTTTTGTATGGATTATACAAGAAATAGCATCTTTTCATTTATAGAAGCTAAACTAAATGATAGAGTTGTACAATAGAATACGAGAAGATAGATTTGAGAAAAAGCTTGAGATTATCAAAAGGAAAAATAGGATCCCTGTGCGGTTTTTCCGGTTAAGATACAAAATAGCAAAATTCCATGTACATTCCTTCAGAAAATGCACTATTCTAAAAGAGTTACCTCCCTTAAAATGACAATTTGAAAATATCAAAAATTAAGCAGACATAATCAACATTTGTAAAAATATTAATATTTATAAGTTATATTCTTAAAAATGTGTTCTTTAAAATGCATTGACATTAGTTATCTACATTTAATACTGCATCTTATTTTGCTAGCTTGAACCTTTGAATCTCTGGGTTTTTTTACAATCCAGGACGGCGAAAGACACCCATACCACCGTAAGTAAATGTTTCTTAAGATTAATCTTTGAATCAAATAACCCTCAAGATAATTGTTTCATTGGGTTGGGTTAGCAATGCATTCTAGGCATAATCTTTCATCATTTGTCTACAGAGGCATTGTCTCTTTTAGATATTGATTTGCTGGTAATTGAGTTATAATGATATGTGTTTACATGTAAGTTTAAAACAGTGTATACAATCTTTTTGTGTCAATCATGTCTTAGCCGTTAAAGTTTCTAATATGAGTTTTAAATGCAAACTATCAAATACCAAGATACAGTTTTGCATACTGAAATTTTTTGGCAAAACATCGTTTTGGGACATTGCATAACTATGATTTACTGGTGATTGAATGTGAATTTATGTAATGTTTTAAGTCCTGAGACTATTATATTGCATTCTAACATAACAATTAAATGTTGATTTATTTTAAGAAAGTTTACCCAATTTTATAGAAAAATTTTCAAGTTTTACAGGAAATTTTTCAAGTTTTACATGGATTGATTTAAAGGCTTTATTTCAGGATGTGATAGTTTTCACAATGATGTCTTCGGATTAAAAGATTTGAATATGAGTTTGCTAAGGATTGTATTTTGTAAAAATAGCTGTTTTACTAACCATGCCTCTCTTCGTGAGACATCAATGATTTTTATATAGTTTTCTTGTTATAACCTAGTGGGTCCCAGATATGATCGTTATGCTTCATCTCGTAGCGACACAACATGAACATGGCCTATATACTGAGCAAAAAAAGTTAAGCAACACTTTTTTTCTTTCTTTCTGTAAAAAAAGTATTTAAACATCTTTGATAAAATCCTTAGTTTTACCTGTAATTTAAAACAGTCGTGCTTTTTTCGTGGTGATTGATTTTGCGCCATTATAGATTTGCACGTGTAGTTAATGTTTTACCTTCTGAACCTGTACTTTTAAAACGATATTAAAAATTTCTTTTTCACTAACGACCAGAAACACACCATTGGTAAAAAAAAACCACATACACCTTTGACAAATTTTGTGGGGCGTCAACCAGGCCTCCCCGAAAATGACAATCAGAAGCTCTTGGAATGGTTGATGTCGGAATGACATCGTGGCTCGATTTAATGAGTATAAGGCAACATTATATAGACTAACAAACAGATAACCAAAATTGCAATTGCACAGGATAGGTCGATATCTCGTAGACCAAAAAACTATTGTCCAGAGAGGAGCGCAATCTTCGCTTTACGTCAACACGTGACAATTGTTTTTCCGGCCACAAAAGTAGTGCATTGACTAAGGGCAGCTGCTGGGGTGCCCGCCAATCCTTCATTGGTACACTTAGGGCATGGCTGAGAAATTGATTTTGAATAACATTATACTCATTTCCGCATTTTGACCTTCCCGCGATCCATACAAAGATAATCCCCATGAATGTGAGTGATAAACATTCATATGCATGTTGCTTCTGAAATGTCATAATTCCACTTTGTTATTATTAAAATTATATGTTGATATGCACATTTTTGTTGCTAAACCTTTTTGGCTCAGTATATATAAAAAATCATAGATAACGTTCAAGTATTTAAAAAGAAACTGCATATTAGTATTAGTTCGTACTCTTAGATTTTCGATGTATATAAGTGTTGAAATATGCTGCACAGCCCTATGTTTTAACCTTGTGAAAATATAGTACTACATAATAACTTCCCATGCTATGACATATTTATTAACGAAACTTCATAATAAAAATGACACAGATTTAACCATAAAGGGAGTTCCCATGGGTAATTGCATTGTCTATATTTAAAAAAAATGCAATCTATAAACATATACAACAATAGAACGAGCTTATAAAGTGATAAAACATTCATTTATTTGAACTGTTCATTGTAATTCTTAATTATTTGAGGGGTGCCCTTCTTATTTGCATAGTGGGTTGTCCGCTCATTACATTTGTGTTGGACCTGATAACTAGACATTGGGTTGTCTGTTACACCATCATCATTATTGGTACAATGATCGTAGACTAATTGATCTGTATGAGAAAGTTTTTAGTTTAAACTCAATCTATGTTTAGACCTGCCCTAAGTCAGGAATCTGGTGTACAGGAGTTGTCGTTTGTTTGTGTAATCGAGTATTTCTCGTTTCTCATTTCTTTTCATAAAGATTAGATCGTTGGTTTTCCAGTTTGAATGGTTTTACATGACAACACATATTATATGGCAAACTAAATATTATGAAATAATCACAAATGGTTTACCAACTCGCATTTGCAAACTCAAATTAATTTAACTGTTAAAAAAAATCTTTGAATTTTTGAAAAACTATGGCTTTTCTACCTCAGGAATAGAGTACTTTAATTAGCTGTATTTGGCAAAATTTTTGGTCCACAATGCTCTTCAACTTTGTACTTTATTTGGCCTTTTAATCATTTTGTTATTCGAGCGTCACTGATGAGTCTTTTTTAGACGAAAGGCGCGTCTGGCGTAAATGTAAAATTTTGAGCCTGGTTTCTAGGATGTGTTTTCTCGTGTATAGCTCTCGATGTTCACAATGTTAATATATCAAGGTCAAACTTTGTAGTATTATAATGACTTCTTATAAACGAATGTCTGATTTAGTATGTCATTGCATACTTGTTATAAACAGTATATTACATTATCAATGCAATCGAGAAATAAGTAAGAAAACTTTAATTTGAGGTTGATGTTTCCGCCAAAACTATGAAAAATAAAAACATGCGCGTATAAAAAAATACAGGTAATGTAATAGTATTACCAATGGCTGCTGAACGTTTAAACTTGTTACCACAATAATACTTTACTATTACCTTTTTTAAAAGCAACGTAGTTAATTTTGAAAAAAAACAATTTGGCAAACCTTGCAATCTCTTAATGTTTTTGAAAAGTATATATATAGAACTATATCTATAGTTGAAACTTAAATGATAACTGTGTAAACAATCCATGCGTAGTGTTCTTTCTTAAAATGAAAAAAAAGTAGAAATATAGTTTCAGCGAATGACCAAATAAATGACTTAGGTTACCGATAAGGAAAAAAAATATTTTGCCTTAAAGTTTTAATGACATGTCATGTTTATGTAGGGAATATGTAGTTTTTTCATAGATTTTGTCAATTATTTAAACTTAAAATGTAGTGAGTATAGTTTTATAATCATGTGCAATTATATTTGTTATGAGTGTGTTCTTATTAATGTAAAACGTCAGATTCAAAAGTGTTTAATGTTTAATGTCCATTGGTTTGAATAAAACTTGTTCTGCAACTGACTTTGAAGAATTTGAATTATACTGATTCAGTAGTCTGCGACAATGCAAACTATAAGTATGAAGCTTTGTATTTCTTATCTAACTTTAATAGTTAAATGGATGCATGTAAAGACCGTCTCAACGACAAGTGATTTAATTTGACTATAAATTCTATAATTTCAGATTCTGATATATATTGACAATGTTCTGTTACTTGAAAATGAAGATTCCAACGAGTGCTTATATCGCAAACATACAATTGAACTGGGGTCTATTTCATATGTTGTTACTTTTCACGATATTGAAGAAAAAAAGTTATAATGAATAAATGATTTCAACTTTAATAGACAGTCGTTACATTATATTTAATCAGTTGTTGACATATCTTTATATACTGTACAGGATTAAATGAGCTTGATTGAAACAAACAAAAAATCGTGAAAGGAGGATATATATTTCCATAGCTACAATACACAATAGTATTTCAAATCCTTGTTTTATATTAAATTATTTAAAAAAAAAACTGTTCACAAATAAGATATTGTATCGAAACACCACTCTGAAAATGTTTTCCATTCTACTGCCATGATAAATAGTACTCTGAATGAACTTGCGAATTCAAATATATCACAACGAACTCATTTACAACAGTCGCCTTACAGAATTGTTACGTATTCCATCTGGACACATATGCATTTCATTTGACAGAATGAATCCTTGTCGGGCGTTATACCAAAACTATTGTAGGCTTTCTTATTAGTTTTTAGTGGATTAGAACTACCTGTCAACTAACTGCGAGTACTCTCAGATATGTACCTAGTGCCTTTGTGTTGTTCTGATTTACAAATACTCGGTCACGTCCAATTGTATTTTTGTCCATCTGATGAGTTAAGCCGTTTTCAACTGATTTTATAGTTCGTGTTTATGTTGTACTTTTATACCATCGTTCCAGGTTAGAAGAGGGTTGGATGCCGCTAGCATGTTTAACCACGCCACATTATGTATGATTGTGTCTGTCCCAAGTCAGGGGCCTATAATCCAGTGGTTGGCGTTTGTTTATATGTTACCTTTTGTTTTTCGTTCTTTTTTTGTACATAAATAAAGTCCTTAGTTTTCTCATTTGAACTGCTTAACATTGTCATTTCGGGACCTTTTATACCTGACTATGTGGTATGGAGTTTGCTCATTGTTGAAGGCCTTACGGTGACCGATATTTGTTAGTTTCTTTGCCATTTTGATCTCTTGTGGAGATTTATCTAATTGGCAATCATAACACATCTTTTTTACATTTGAATGCTAGCGCTGAATCTTTAATAAATTGATAGTCACATAGTCCATCATCACTAAAATGAGAATAACAAAGAAAGTTTAAAAGACAATTAGCATACGCTAAACGCTCAATGTTATGGTTTACAATGCTCATATCTATTTCCACTTGCAGTTCATATGGTATTAACTCAGAGTTACTGTGAAATATGATATCATCTGTAAGCATTTTTTTCATAATTGAACAATACTTTTTTTATCTGGTAAGATTTCAATTTAAGCAATTGGTGTTGAATGCACGACACATCCATGACATAGAGAAGTTTTTCCGGAGTGTTTTTTTAATATAGAATACTCGATGATAGTTGATACTGTTTCGTGTTGTTTTATCTTGTATTAAAACGACGCTAACATTAGCCACCAAGAAACAGCGTCATGTTGAATATTCTGTAGCAGAGTACAAAGACAGGGAATTATACTGTTTGTACTGGTGTCTACTACTACTTCTAGTACTGTTAAGTGGAATAGTCTGAGTACCTCGTCCACACCACAATAACATGTAGTAAGTATACAAGTATGTTAGTGAGGATTGATGAAAGGTAACTATCTGATGTAAACCTCTAATATTTTGCATAAGAGTCCCAATCAAAAGCACTAACTACATCATTTGTCAAACATGATAATAATGAATTAAGTGCGTTTGCAACCTCCGTAGAATGCAATTTATGTACTTCAATTTCAACCATCCACGTTGATACGTAAAAGTTAGAAAATTGATTAGAAAATCAAGTGCATCGCGTTTCATAAGAATGCAGGCTATAAAGTTTCTCTAACAGTATTTTTTGGAGCGCGTCCCTCTATTTTGTACTCAAACATGTTGTTCCCTTGTATAAAGTAATGTAAGCAAACTGAATAGTCAACAGAATATATCAGTTTGCCTAAACATTGCACGAAACAATGTAAAAGGTTTTCAGGTATCCATATCGATTGTGGTAGTTCTTCTGAGGAGGGCATACCATATGAATTAAGTTTTTGTAAAAGTATTTAGGAGATATTTGTTCATGCTAGATGTCTGAACGTACCTAACAGCTACTTTTGCCTATTCTCCAGGACCCAACACATCGTGTTTGTGCAGTACAGAATAGGACACACTCTATAATATTCCATGGCTCGTATAAAGGTTGAGTGCTTCATCAGGGGCCCAACCCTATCCTTCATGTTATTCTAAGCTTTGACTACCGAGATAGTCAGTATTTCTTTTTAGTGCCGATATCTACTATATGCAACCATTGGTGGTTTTAGAAATGGCTAAGTAGTTATTTATACTGTTTTCGCAAGGCTTTATTTATATTTCCTAGCGAAAAGTGATATTTAGTTACAACTACTAGTGATATCTGAATGTCAGATTCTTGTTTAAAGTAGAGTAACTCTGACCGTTCGATATTGAGAGCCGATTCACAGTTACGATGTATTTCATGCTCCTTATATCCCCGTTGCTTAAGATGGCCTACGAATTTACAAATTGTATCTTTTGAATTCCGTTTGTTGCTGTTGTTTCGGTGGTGGCGAATAGCTTACCTTTTATAAATGCAGAGAAGACTATTTGGTTATGCAAAGATGTCATATCTAAATATTCAAATGTATTAGTAGGTTTGAGCTAATAGGTAGCTCTTTATAACAAGGATACCAGTGTTCCTGAACCTCATCCCTTTATGTATGACTGTATCGAGAAAAATAGTTTTCCTCGTTTGAAATTTCATAAGTAAACTTTAATTAAGGGTGATGATCATTTGCTATTTTTTTTTAAATCCTCAACTTGTTTTCGTGTTGAATGAGCTATGATAAACGCATCATCTCGATACCTTCTGTAAAATAAGATCTTATTCTTATACTTAATTTTTTCAATAATTTAATTGATATCTTCGAATGCTCAAATGCTCTGGGCTGTATTTACTTCCAATACTAGCGCCTTTTTTCTGTACAAAGTATCGGTAACTCAATTCAAAATGATTGTTTTCAGTACTGTGGCTACTAACGATTTAATTGTTTCACATGTCGGTAATATTATCGGGAAATCTTCTTTTTCTGCACTACTATAAGCCTGTCTAACAGATTGAATAATTCATAGAACCCCATGTTGGTATACATGCTGGTGCAATCAAAAGAGATTAAAATGTAATCCCGATCAGGCCTTAAATATATCCCTTGAATAGCTAGTTCACTTAATTTGTGAAGTTTAAGAAGGAGAAAAAGACTTAATCAGGGTCTCTCTTTCAATGAGCCTCAAAGAAAATCAAGAGTTATTCCATTAATCTCACCATTGACAAATATCCTGCTGATGTGTGTTTGCATATTATTTCTAATCAGTAATAGATAAGGTTCTTGTATCTGGGACAATATGCCTAATGGACCTAGACCTTGAGATTAGGAACACAGATTTATGACTCTTATTAAAAGATTCGTCCGCCATACAATTGTGGAAGCTGTGATTTTAAAAAAATGACATAAATGAACTAGGACTGGTGTTTTATAGAGCTGATGTGATGTGAAAAAAAGTATACAAAAATAAACCTGAACAAATAATTACGACGGACATTTTGTTTTAATGATTTTAATAGTCAGAATGTTGGGGTTATTTCCTGAGGAGAGTGACACTATATTTCGGGGTTGGGCACTTGACGGGAAAACGAATCACACTTGCAAGCCCGAAAATCGCATCACACATGTGCAAGTCTCTCAGTTTTAAAATGAGCCAGCATACATGTTTACCGGAGTTGGCCTGCGAAACAGAAGAAAACGTTAACATTACCACATTCGAAGAATCTAGTACATATATTGCCCCATCTCCATTTAATGGATAGACTTTAACTGCCTTAAAATTTCTTTAATGTAGTGTGTCTTTTATGATATAACAATTGCGCCTCCTTTGTCGAAACTATTCAGGCATGTTTCTCAAAGATCGTAATCCTAGCTGTTGTGTTTTAGTGAAGTTATAGTAGTTTTTTCGTAAATCAAGATTAACTTATTCAAACTTTGCTAGATCTAGCTAATTTTCAAGTTCAAATCAAGCAGGTGTTGGTTCATAGAATAATTTCTGTCGGAAAGCATGCATTCATCGACTTTCTGTTTTACCAAAATGAAAACCACATCTCAGATCATCTCAGTTTTCTGGCAAATTCATTAAAGTCTGTCACTACAATTATGCCTATATTACACTTCTAAGCATGGGTAAAAATTTTAAACCTCTACCTAGAACTATGTATTGTTCGTCTGTCAATTGACAGTCGGCTAAGTTATATACATATTGTTAACTTTATATACCAGTGCTATTTTTTTTCTCTTTTCCTTCCAGAAACCCGAAGGAGTTTTCTTATTTTTTGTTTAACAGTTTTTTCTTTATTTTTAAATCTACGAGCCCTTTATATTGACGATTGTAATTCTGATAGTTATATTTGAGATCAAAACAAACGCCAGTGGAAAAAAACCAGCTGGCTGCAATCACAGACAAATGGAAACTGAATGCATAAATTTTATCGTACATCTACTCAATGATAAATCATGATGTTGACCTAAGCTGACCTTTAATGTCAGTGTTTCCAAATATAATGATACCTTAAGTAACATGCATAACTCCACTTAGGTGTATGGAGGAGTGGTATAAGTGATATTGTGAAAATTTAAATCCATCTAAGATGACAGATTAACACTTGTTTTATCAAACAAGAAAAATAAAAATCCAATGCCAACATGCTAACACATTTGCACACTTATGAGTAATTATATGAATTGTCCCTGTTTATTTTCCTTTGTTCATATGGTCAATAGTGTTTTTCGGATTGTTTGTTACGGATTGCTGCTTTGAATTAGGCTAGATTTCTGTCATTAAGGTCTTTAAAATCTCCTATTTTTTACATTATTCATCTTGCTGTTCCTGCACTCTTACTTGTAATTCCAATTTTGTCCTTCGCCTCGCTTCTAATACTTGTTATTCCTACCATATTTTCCTTAAGGAACCGTCTCATGTTCGGATAATTCTGTTCGTAAATGTATTTTTTGTTTCGTCAGTGATGTTCTTTATTTGGTTCCTTAACATATGGTTCAAGAATGCCCAGATGAGGGATGTTTCTCATATTCATTTGACAAAAAGGCGGCATATTATTTGATGTTTCGCCGTACACCATTTATTCTCTGGCTTTCGCTATGCTGAGTCTCTGGTTCATTACTTCTTCAATTCGGTTATTAGCTTCAAAAGCAATATTTATTGGTGGTGGTAGGTTTATGCCATTTAGATCTGTTAGGTCCACATCATCGACGTCACTGTCGTTCATTTCATAAGCAGCGATCGCGAGTGCTTCTTTCTTTAATGGTGGATGCGCACTGTCCATTTTTCTTCTCTTCTTTAATTTTAGCTATTATCTTCCTGTATTATACATACATGACATGATATGAATGAAAATAATCGAACTAGGCTAACAGAGATTCTTTTAATTCTTTTTTTCATAAATAAACACGTGTCAGCAAATGTTTTACAATGACGGGATTTCAGAATGCCTTGCAGAAACCCTTATCAAGTGTGAGTCCCTGAGAACAAGAAATACGAATCAACATCAATCACAATTGAAGCAATACATGAGAAGGTACTAAAAAGACCTTATTATTCTGAACTTCTTTTTGAAGAACTAAACAAACTAGAACTCATCTGTATGGTTGCATCTTTGTAACGTCTTTTATTTGGTGTCGTTGGGTTTCTGTCTTGTTGATGGTTCCTCAAATCGTTTCAGATTCATTGATGGAAACAGATGAAAATCCTTTGATAAGATGCTACAAACTGCATTTTTAAAACGCAGCATTCAATTTTTGAGAAAAAAAAATTCTCAATGATTCAATCAAATTTTGATCTTTTGGAAGACAAACATAATCACAACAAAAGAAACCAAAGAGTTGTCCTCAACCATTATTTCGACATTAAGAGTCATTTTCTCGAATCAAACTGCAAGATTAACTGAGTTATGATATATTGATAAGTGGCACCACTTTAAACACTGTAAGTTTTTTTATACATGTAGTCGCCAATTTTTATTGTTAGATCATCCAAACAGGAAAGTCCTTCAAAAGTGAGATAAACGTCACACACCGCTGCCACCCCTGCCGTGGCATGTGGTCATACTTACAGCATTCGTTTATCAAGACTTGCAATGAAGAATGTGTGTGACTTAGTCCACGCAGGTACCAATATCTCTCCATACCGGTAGTGTGCAACATGGCTAAATATAAGTGGTAAAAAGATGTTGATACATTGAACGAAACATATGTTACAACACTCAGTATTCTTGTATTTCCCACCTAACTGAATTCCTAGTTAAAAGATTTGTACTGAAAAAAAAAAAAAAACATTTCTAGAAAAAAAATCCATTTAATCATAACACATTACTTTTTTATATATTTATATTAAGTTTCTTTAATTTACAATTTATTTGTTCATAGGAAGGATCGAATATTTTTACATTAAATCTTATGTTTGTCAGCCGTTAACAAATAGTTCAACCAAATACACTAATATCACACTAAGCTCATTAGTGACATTCTCTTTACAGAAGTGTTGTGTCTTTCATCCGGATTTATTTCCACTGACCGCATAAATGCTTGTCGGGCGGATTCACTGTCTCCTAATAACTGAAAAACAGTTCCAAGAATAGTGTATGCTTTAGAGTGTAATTGTTCACTATTTTCTATAAAATAGTTTTCTTCTATAACATGTTGTAAAGTGTACAGGCAATCCTGACATTGTCTGGCATTATTGAGTTGATAATGACATAAAATATTTAAAAAATAGGAATAAACTATAGATGAAATGTAATATGATCCATTTTCTACTTCCATTTTTAGTTCCTTTGGTATAAGCGAAGAGTTTATGGTGAATTTCATTAAATCTACAAGTATTATTTTCCACAATTGAGGTACACTTATCTTCTGGAATAATTTCAGTTTGAGCAATTGGTAATGAATATTCGACATATCAACGATACGGTGTATTTTTTCAGGAGTATACTTCGATAAAGAATATGCGATGATGTGTAACGCTTTACTATATTGTTTAGAGTTATAAAATAATGATGCTAACATCAACCATCCAGTAACAGCGTCATGATGAATATTCTGTAGCAGAGTACAAAGACGTGATTTGTACTGTGTGTATTGGTGTTTATTATTACCTTTTGTATTGTTTAATGAGATAGACTGCACAACTGAGGCATACGCCAATGACATATAGTATACATATATATATTTGTTTGATGATTTGTCACAGGAAACTATCTGATGTATTCCAGTGTTGTATGCATTCCATTTCGAATACAAATTATCTATTAAAGCATTTGACACAAATAATGATTTGGATTTCAACACTTTTCCAAAAGCGTTATTATGTTGATCTATGTTAATGTTATACATTGAATCATGAAAGTTGGATAATTGATCCGAAAATAAAATGCATCGGCATCCGTAACTATAAAGGTGATTAAGTTTCTCTAAAAGTATTTCACGCGCGCTTCCCTCTATTTTGTTCTCAAACATGTTATTTTCTGGAATGAAGTAGTGTAAGCAAACTGAATAGTCGACAGAATAAATCAGTCTGCTAAAACATCGCATAAAACAATTTAAAAGATTTTCTGGTTTCCATATTGATTGTGGTAATTCTTCTGATATCCAGAAAATAATTGTTTTTAAGAAATATGAACAGAGCAAGCCTTCACATTCGGTGTAAGTTTCTATTACATCTTTCAAAAGAATTTTAAGGAGGGCATAACATATAAGTTGAGTGTGTGTAAAAGTATTAATTAGAAATTTTTCGCCAACAGAAAAAGACATTCGCCATTCAGTATCCTCTTTTGGCGATCCCTTAACTCCGATTGGTACAAATAGTACTCCATGCTTCAAAATACTTTGTTTGACATTATAACTTGGCCATGAGTTGTTGGATCTTCTTATCCACTGTGATGCTTGTGATATCCATGTTGTACAATGTAAGCACACGGCATGGTCATAGTTTCCTTCTGAATCTGATACACATGGTCCATGAACTACATGATCTGTTTTACCCAAGATCTGTTGTTTAAATTTTGTGCTTGAGAAATATTGTTTTCCGTTAAGTTCCACAACGCAGTTTGCCAACTGTATGTTGTATAATACCAACTGAGTGAAACCAGGTTTGACATCATCTGTTTCCATTAACGCATAAAAAAAGTCTGAATTATTAGTATTTTGAACGTTTTCAAACACCTCCATGATTTTTTTAACATACATTATATCCAAATCGCTTCCTCTCATCTCGAGTCCTTCACCAAAACTTCCACTTGTGATAACGGTTTGAAACATGTCACTTTCAATATTATTCCTAACTGTGTTCATGAGTCTGAGTGTTTTAACCTCATTTTCTGATCCAACTATGTTCTGACACATATAACGATACAGTGCTAATGATGTGATTGTTGTGTCTGTGTCTGAAATAAACATGTATTCAATAAAGCTATAGAGAAAGATGTACAATGTTCATCTGATTGGTGTTAACATAGATTAACTAGTGCAATTTAGCTTCAACGAATTTTTGCGATTGCAATTCATCTTGAAAATACATTAGTTTTTGCTATAACTCTGTTGATTGGGAAAACATTGCTTTTAACCATTTAAGACGAGAGGACGAAGATACCAATGTGATATTCAAGTCGAAGATAAACTGAAAACACTAAGAAAAGAAAACCCTTGAAAAGCGACCAAGGACAAAGAGCATCCTATAAAAGTACGACATAAACGTTAAATCTTGAGCAACACACATCATGCGTCAAACACCTTCATGTTAGGGGATATGAGGTACTCCGGTAGGGTAGGTTAATATTGATGGCAACCGTTAATTTCTCAAAATCTAAATTCATAATGTAGCATATCGGTAATGTTAACAAATAATTTCTTTAGAAGTATTTGTATATTATATGAAAATAAATATAGCAGAAACATTTGTTAGTGTTCTATTAAAACACATAAAGTGCTTGAAATGCATGGTTTTGGAATAAAGTCTATGACAATAGATGACTGCAAACATCGCAATATAAGTAGTCATAAGATCGATTCAAAATGATTATGTATGATACTAGTTAAATGGTAAAATTTGATGCAAACCGACTGGCTACATGTAATAGAAAAATCATTTTATAAATAACATTTGTTCTCGTGGGAAATGAGTCGAGCTTTTTTTTATTTCAGAAAGCAAATTAATATGAAACAACGAGAAAACGTCTATTCGTCCAAGTAGAAGTACTTTCGACTGATTATTTTATATTTTGCAAGTGTGTTATTTTTTTTTTAACGAACCTTAAATGACTTAAATGGTCCTTATGATGCATCCACTGGGTAATGCATATGATACAAGTGTTCTAAACTATCGATGATAAAATACGATTGATAGTTTAATGGTCAATACAGTAACAATCAATAAGAACAAAAGACCACCATGTGAATATTAAAGTACGATACATATACTAATATACTGATAACGTAAGTCACGGTTTTGACAAAACGCTGTGTTAAACAAAATATACAAATAGAATAGAATAACACATATAGGGATAATTAACAAACACTGAATTACAAACTCTTGGCATTTCGTAAAAGAACAAAAAGAACATGTTGGAGCTCAACATGTTTGTGAACCTGTCCCTCAGCTACGACTTGGGCCAATTTTTGGTAATAAATAATTCATATATTAACTCCATTATGTGACAGCAGTGTAACAACATAACACACAAAACCATGATGCAAAACAGGACAGGAAAGTCTTACATGAATGTGAGGTTTACCAAGCACAAGAGAAAATTTAATATAAAACGTACATAATTTACCGAAGTATGAGTAGTTACAGTTAAACATCAAAGCTGATCCTTTCAATTACTATTTTGTCAAAAAAATTGAAAAATACCAATCTAGACACGTAAGATATCCCTTATATCAACTTTTTTATCGCAATATCTTTTATGAATTTACAATATGGGTTATTTTTATTTCGAGGTGTTGGTCCTGCATGCTTTACAATTTCATACTTCATTTGGCTTTTAAACTGTTTTGATTGTAGTAGTTAAAAGTAATATGTAGAAGAAAAATACGAAGTTTTTTGTCCATTCATTCCTAGTAATGCATACATATTTGCTTTAATATAGATTGGTTCTTTATTGTTTTCCTTGTGATAGAAAAAAATGAAGTATATCAATCTTTTAATCGAATAACTCGTAACTATTTTATTAAATGCATGATACAGAATGATAATACCGATAAGTCATAATCAAATATAAATGTCTTTAAACTGACTTGATTTTAAAGACTATTCATTCTACTTCGAATTTTATTTTAAAACTTAAGAAAATCGGTATAATGCTGTTTACATTATCAATATATAGTCAAGCATACTTTGGCGCTGGAAACAAAAAAAGAGGGAAAGAGGGAAAGAGTGTAAACAAGTTTAAATGGCTACAAATGTGCATGTTTGATGGAAAAAATGTCATTGTTAGTTGATGAGAGTTGATTCAAGTACATAATCATAGACGTATTACATGTGGGATTTACATGTAATTTGTCCTGTGATAATTGAGCACGTACGTTCATTGTTCATTGAGGAAAATAAAAAAAGGATTTTCAACTTTAAATGTATTTCCATCATCTATCAATGTTATAGATAAGAAAAAAATACTAGCCATATCTATAAATGATTTTCGGATACAGATGGTGTTTTTTTATATCAATTTTGTTGGTTTCAGTTGCATTGGGTACTAACAAAGTATCCGTGTGGTATAATTTTACACGTCTCGTTTCAGTTCTTAATGATTTAAAATTTTGATCAGGTTTGTACACACATGTGTGTAGTATGTAATCTAGAAATGGAATATGTTTAGAAAAAATCCCAATTCTACCTAAAAATAAATATTTTGTCTAGTTTTCATTTTTACGTTTGTACAGAAAACTGACATACGATTAACTCAAACAAAGAAGCTTATACCAAATCACGCTTTAGTTTAATAAATACACTCCTTAAAATGCTTAACAGTTTCACAGTTTTGAAAATTGAGATGCATAAATAAAATTTGTCTCTGTAAACTCATTTAAAAACCTCATTGAATAACTTTTTTAAAATAAATCTGACACATTTCATTTTACCAGTGTTATTAAAATGGCTTGTCAGTATACAGGAAATCACCAATTCACCAACATTCCAACTGACTCCATTTTCAGAAAACGAAATCTGTAACAAACATAAACTTTTAGCCACCGCTTAACAAGCAGAGCCAAATACAATGAAAGTCCCAACTATGTATTGGCTTCCGAAGCTACACAAAACCCCTTACAAATATAGATTTATTTCGTCTTCAAGCCATTGTTCAACTACTAAATTGTCTATTCTTCTTTCCAGCACACTTGGTACAATTAAAAACCTTATAATAAATTGTTCAAATAAGGCCTTCGAAAATAGTGGAATAAATTACTTTTGGAGTGTCAAGAACTCGTTGGAAGTACTTGATAAATTGCATGCTTATATTGGTGATTTTGAAGCTGTTCAAAGTTTTGATTTTTCTACCCTGTATACCACATTGCCTCACATTCTCATTAAGAAAAAATTCACACACCTAATTAAATGGGTATTCAAAAAATCAGAATGTGAATATATATGTTCAAACTCTTTTAGATAAAGGCAACAGTAGTATACCGCTGTTCAAAACTCATAAATCCATGGACAAAAAACAAAATCGGGGTAACAAACTAAAACCGAGGGAAACGCATTAAATATAAGAGGAGAACAACGACACAACACCGAAACGCAACACACACAGAAACGGACCAAACATCAGACAAAATACCACGAGAATAACAAATATAACATCAAAACCAAATACATGAATTTGGGATAGACAAGTACCGTGCCACGTCTTATCTTAATATCTCAAAAATAAGAAAAAAACAAACGACACAACATTAAAATGCAACACACACAGACACGAACAATAATATAACAATGGCCATCTTCCTGACTTGGTACAAGACATTTTTAAAGGGGAATAAAAATGGTGGGTTGAACCTGGTTTTGTGGCATGCCAAACCTCGCACTTTAATGGCAAAGTTAAATATAACATTGAAATGACAACATAATATTACAGGACTACAATACAAATAAATAGGAGAACATATTAGACAAAGAAAAACATGATTAATAGATAACAAAAAGCATCAGGTTTAAAATTCAATACGCCAAAAACGCGCCTCGTCCACACAAGACTCACCAGTGACGCCCAGATATAAAAGATCGAAAGTGAAAAAAGTACAAAGTTGTACAGCACTGAAGATCAAAAGTTGAAAAGGTTGTGCCAAATACGGCATTGTTTTTATGCCCGGGATCAGAAAATTCATATTATATAGAACAATACATGCTATTGCAAACAGTAAACTTTATCAAATGAATATGAAACAGATATACATAATGAAACTGAAGTGTTAACTAATTACAGAAAACTAAACCCGATTAAATAAAGCTAAGTCCAACACAGAATAGACACACCCGAATCAGTACAGGCGTCATTTTTTAGTAGCAATAAACAAAAAAACTATGTTAATTGGACATGCTTTGATACTATATATGCCCTTGAAATTTTACTAGATAACATTTTTGTTCGCTTTGGGGATTCCGTATATCGTCAGATTATCGGAATTCCAATGGGGACTAACTGTGCACCACTTATTGCGGACCTCTTTTTGTATTGTTATGAGTTACAATTTATGACAAAAATAAGCAAAGACCCATCAAAACAACATCTGATAAACAAATTTAATAATACTTTTAGATATTTGGATGATATTTTGGCTCTCAATAATGACGACTTCAGTATGTAAATTAATGAAATTTATCCTGCTGAACTTACTTTAAATAAACATAATACTAACAATGACCACTGCCCTTTCCTCGATCTTGATATCTATATCACTAACGGAAAGCTGAATACTACAATTTATGATAAAAGGGATGATTTTTCATTTCCTATCGTTAATTATCCGTTTTTAGATGGTGACGTTCCCTTGTCACCATCTTACGGTGTTTATATATCTCAACTTGTACGATTCGCTTGTGTATGTAACAATGTTTTAGATTTTAACGAGAGAAATTCATGTATTACTGAAAAACTATTACACCTGGGTTTTCGATATCACAAACTAGTCAAAACATTTACTAAATTTTATCATCGGTATAAAGACATCATTCGTAAACATAGCTCAACATGCAGACTTCTTATACGTTCAGGTATTTCACATCCAATTTGTTATGGAAATATTCTTTATAAAGCACAAAGGTGTCAGTATTCAACTCAGAAACTTACAAAACCTTTGAATAGAAGGGATATAATTACGATACTGTTGTCAAGTCATTAAAGATTGCATATTTTGGCGTTAATATTGAGTCACTGATAAGGTCTTTGCGTCGGAACTAAACACATTTATTCTAAGAACAGTTGTTGGCATGACACGGGTTATGTTCTTCTCATATATGTTATGATGGTATTATACTAAACCCCTAACGGGAAGGATTGTGCCTGATGTTCATATGATGAAATCATAATCTTTCAGTCAGTTTAATTAAAGTCTGGAGCTGGCATGTCAGTTAACTGCTAGTAGTCTGTTGTTATTTATGTATTATTGTCATTTTGTTTATTTTCTTTGGTTACATCTTCTGACATCAGACTCGGACTTCTCTTGAACTGAATTTTAATGTGCGTATTGTTATGCGTTTACTTTTCTACATTGGTTAGAGGTATAGGGGGAGGGTTGAGATCTCACAAACATGTTAACCCCGCCGCATTTTTGCGCCTGTCCCAAATCAGGAGCCTCTGCCCTTTGTTAGTCTTGTATTATTTTAATTTTAGTTTCTTGTGTACAATTTGGAAATTAGTATGGCGTTCATTATCACTGAACTAGTATATATTTGCTTAGGGGCCAGCTGAAGGACGCCTCCAGGTGCGGGAATTACTCGCTACATTGAAGACCTGTTGGTGACCTTCTGCTGTTGTTTTTTTTATTTGGTCGGGTTGTTGTCTCTTTGACACATTCCCCATTTCCATTCTCAATTTTATATTGGTTAGATATAAGAATATGTGGTAAGAATATGTGTGTTGATCTTTTTTAAAATGTTTACTTATGATCATTTCTATTGGGAATATTTGTTCCATCAGTAGACGGTAGTATGCACGTTTTTATCTAAATTCATTTCTTATTTTCCACTAGACTTAAACTATTACCAACATAACATGTTTGCTAATGTGCTGTGTCTATATGGCTTGTTTTGTTATAATGGTACTTTGAACTGATATCGTGCTTCTATGAACAGTTTAAGCAACAAACTTCTAATGCCTCTGTACATACTGTTTCCGTGAAATAACTGTTTTATCATAAAAATTTACAGTTGCACTAAAATGGGATCGTTTTTATATTGATGTTTGGTGGATAAAAATTAAGATGCCAGATATATGTCCAAAAACAAGACAATGTACACTGCGCATGATGTTCCTTCATCAAAGCATATCTTGGATGTGCAGGATGAAGGTCATTCTTAGAATATGAGCCTGAGGCTCGAAAGTAATGAATTAGCTTAACTTCTCTTTGAGGGGTGAAGCTTACATATAATATCTCTGTTTAAAGAAACAAACTATACCTGACCAGACCATATAGCTGGCCAGTGACCTTGACCCTAGTATATAAGCACCTGTTGTCATAATTTAAAGCAAGTTTGTGTCGACCAAATATAAAACCCAGTGGAAAAGGGTGGGTCTGACTGATAATCCCTAGGGTGGGAATTAATTACTTTCGAGCCTCAGGCTCATATTCTAAGAATGACCTTCATCCTGCACATCCAAGATATGCTTGGATGAAGGAACATTCTTATTCATATTTCGCCTTCGGTCTCAAGTAATGAATTAGCTTGTTTAAAGTGTAGACACAAACTAAAAACAAATTTTCATATAAATGCCAACATTTAATAAAGGATAAAAATCACAAGATCATCCAGTAACTACAACTGAATTGTATTTGTGTTTTAGTACTGATACTATTTACTTTCCTGTTATAGAACTTGAAAAAGTTTTACCATATGTCCAAACAAAATTGTTGCCATAATGTCCTTAATAGAACATCCTGAAGCAAAATGCACTTAAGAAGAGGTTCCTCTAAATGAGTTAACCTTAAAACCTCGGATAAAATTAGAACTTTCTCTAACTATCTAAACTTTACGAAAAGACTTAGATGAATTCTCTCCCTATTTTGTACACAAAACTTGATAAATCACTGTCTTAACAACACAAAGTTTTGGTTTATCAAAACCTTTGATCACCTCATTAGGTAAACTAACTAACAGATCTAGTATTTTTCAAAAACTCATGTATATGAAAAAATAAAGTGCCATGTCTCTGAATGAAAGACATAGAATGTAAATCTACAGCTGATAAAGATAGTACTTTAAGGCAGATGTAGTCAAGGCAAAAAAAGACACAAGTATAAAAGACAATCTTCAATGTTAAATACTCCAATGAATATTAAGAACCTAAAAAAGATAGCACTAAGTTCATCTCCCAAGTGAAAGAGTATCTAACTCTTCAATTGCAGATTCAGGTTTAAGCAACCTTACACAAATACATGTAGTAAACAAACAAATTAAGTAACATCTTTTTCTTAAAGGATAAAGTCTGTTTCAACATAGAACAAGGAAAATTCACATTAAACATGCTGAATATGAAAAGCTTGTGTTCACAGAAATTTCAATAATCAATAACATCCTTTTTAGATGGTGATAAAGAATTGATCACACCAAATAAGGAAATTTCTCAAAAAATATTGATAATGCTTGATTATAGATGCAAGGTCTCCAAGATGAAGTGTAAATATATTTTACAAATGATTCTGAAATTTCCTGTTTATATTAAAGTGATTTCTGAGTATAATACACATGTTTTTACCCTACTGCACAATCAACCCTTCAGGTGTTGGTTCACTTATATTTTTTACAATATACAGTTAAATTAAGTCTCTTCCTGACGGAAAGACATTATCTTCAGTCAACATTGTTACTAATTTTTATGCTTAGCAGTTTAACTGGCAAATAAATTAAAATTGGTCTTAGCAAAGAAAACCAACTCTGAGCAAGCCAAAAAGGATAACCAAAAGAGCCTTCTGAACTTTATCACAAATAATTTTCTTTATAATTATCCCCAACAATGAAAAAGATGGGAAAATATAAGGTCTTAATTCTGATCATGAAAAATACAAACATCTCTGAAAGGAGCTTGTTGGTCTAAAGACAATGAAGTAATTATCTACAGATTTGAAAATGAAAATGTAATAACAACAAAACAAATACATCTTCTTTCAATTGCCATCCTTTTGAATCTGTAAATTTTTTAGACATATGATAAGCATCAAAAATTTTCTTACCAGGAATATAAAGAGCTGTGATAAAAATGTTCTTTCTTGAACACCAAGCCCAAATAATGAAATATTTGTAGTAAGTATGTTAAGTGACAAAGAGGTTTAATACCTCCTATTGCATAATAAAAGCTACTGAAATAGTATTTTCTGATTGTATAACTCTCTGACTAAAACTTTTTCTCCAAAAGAAAAATATAGCCAACAATACTATGAAATCTATATTAAATTAGTGCATACTCTTAAAGAAGCTCCAATAAATTCTACCAACAGAAACATTTTCTTCAAATTTGGATCCCAAATCCTTCTTTTGTCAGAGGAATCTGGTTCAATCCAAAAACTTATTTGGATGGGTCTATAAATCAAATTTTTAATTTCTGATTTTAAATTGTTAAAAAATGTCACCTATTGATGATAATAAACACTGTAACAACTATACAGTGTTTCAACATTATTTCTCGTCATGTTTCTGCAATGTATCATTCCCACAGATACTGCATTTAAAGCATTCCTCACAAGACCAATATATGATGTAAATCATCTAAAATACAGTTACACAATTCTATTTAAGAAAAATTTCCCAAGGGAGATAATTTTACCATTTCTCATCTGTCAGAAAAAACTTAAATAGCTCAGTATCAATAATGAGACAAAGGAAAACAATGTGCTTCCAAGGAATGAGTACCAACTTCTCAAAATTTATTCCGAAGCACAGCTTATGAAGCATTTGCACCACTTCTTCTGTATTCACAATACAATCATCTAAACTCTGATCCATAATAAAAGAATCATCAATGTATAAACTATAGCATGTATATACCTCAAGTGACATTATTTCATAAATACATAAGACAGGTTTTAAAACCTTAGTAAACACTCTTGATGCAGAAGCCAATCCAAAACAAAAAACATAAATATCATATCAATGTCTTTCCCACATGAATCAGAAAATTGTGATATAATCATAAATGATACCTAAATATGCATCTGTGAGATCTATAGATGTTAGCTCTCTCTCTATATATATATAGATAATTATTCTAAAAAGAATTACATCTAAACAAAAGATAAATGGTCCTGCTCCAAATGCTGATAAGCCACAAACTAAGTTTGTTTGAATTTTTCAAATAGATACAGGCCTTGAAGACCAATCTTTCTTAGGAACTAAGAAAATATAGGAAATAAACTGATTTTCCATTGATCGATCAACCTCTTAAATAGCTCCCTTAGCTATCAATTTTTGGACTAATGAAAATAATTCATCCTTATGAAAGGTGAAATGTATTTAATTCAAAAATGATAAACCTTGTGGTACATCATTAAGAATAATTTTATAACCATTTCTTAATATATCTAATATCAATAGATCATTAGAAACATTTTCCAAATCATAATATTAAGTTATCTACTGTATATATAGCAACTGGTTGAGAAAAGTGACCTCTTCGAAATTCTCTGTTCCCTTTATGGAAACCTCTCCCTCTCAATGAAGGGAATTGCCTACTAGTATAGTACACTAGTTGACCAACAGAGCATCTGCAGTTAAAAAACTGATATTGCCTTTCCCATAACAGCTGGGAGTAAATTAATTGTTAGACCTGGAACCTCTTCCAATGAATCTATAATTTGCTTTAGAATCTTTGTATAAACACAAGTTTGCTTTTTGCAATCAGAACTAGAAATGTGAAAAAGCAGCAACTATCACAATAGAATTACAAAAAAAAAAACATTTATCATCTAAATATTTCTGAGCATCTCCTATGGGTTTAACCAGAAACCCATGGTCAAACAAACAAATAGAATTTTACAATAAAATCCTTGTATTATCAAGATCCAATGGCTCATTCTTACAACAAGAAAAAGCCAACTCAACAATAGGGGTGATGATCAACCCCTTAAGAAAGTATCTCTGGGTTTCCTGCATCTTTGAAACCACAGAGTGGGCCTGTCTAGGCAGTGCCATTTCGATTTATTATTTATCCTAGACACACTAGGATTGTCACAGTTCTCAGTGTGATAGAATTATTTCCTCTATGAACTTTATATTTTCCTGATTTTATCAAAATCATGATTAAACTGTTCAACAAACAGGATGAGATAATGGACCATTAATCTCACTAAAAGAAGCCTTAAAGGCTTCTGAAAACCTTAATGCAGGATCAAAAGACGTATACATCAAATTCAACTCCGGCTGGACTATCATCAGCCATGGCACAAACTCCAAAAAGAGGTACATACACCGTATCATTTCAGTAGCTCAAATCAAAAATTAGAACTAAATCTTCATAAAAGTAAGCCTCTAATGGCAAAATTCAAATAAATCTGCTAGAGTTGAAGGCAGTGAAACTGTCTCAAACCTCATGATTCATACAGGTTCTTTACTACATTAACAATAATGAGTAAATGTATCAATATACATGCCTATCTTAAATCTCAACAGCACTTTCGTGAGAAACATTCACGAATCAAGTAGATTTTGAAGTTATACAAGTAGCACTAGATTTTAAAACTTACTTTTTACAGGTTCTGTTGCTTTGTCAATTATTCCCAATTGCCATGCCATTATGACCTATTATAAAACTACTAGGTTTTATAACTGTTTAAGAAGAGGATTTATTCAAAATACCTCTTGATTTCCTATTAAATTTATCATCTTTAATTTCAAAAACATTCCAGAGGTGATGAAAATCATAACCATCACCCTAGTAAGTGTAAACATCATTCTAAACATCTTGCAAAAACAATACATTTGCATAAACAAATTCAGCCATTGTAATACAAAAATGTGTACATGTACCTGTGCAGGTAAAACACGTGTAAATTGTGAAGAGTACTCACGACCTTCAGGTGAATAGAAATACTTTTAAATATCTTAATGAAAATATAAAATTGTCATACATCGTAGACAATAAAATATTTAATTAAATTCCCATGAACACTTGTCATACATCGTAGACAAGAAATTTTTAAATTAATTTCCATCAACACTTGTCATACATCGTAGACAATTGAGGAATTATTATTTGTAAATAACAAAATAACATTAGAACTTGTCGTACTTCGTAGACAAGTTAATGTAACTTTAAGAACTTTCTCCCAAATTTAAGATAAAAATGAAATAACTAAAAAGAACTTACGTGAAGTGTCCACTTCCACCCTCAAGAAAAATAATGACAAGTTATTATGGAACAGGTGCTTATATACTAGGGTCAAGGTCACTGGCCAGCTATATGGTCTGGTCAGGTATAGTTTGTTTCTTTAAACAGAGATATTATATGTAAGCTTCACCCCTCAAAGAGAAGTTAAGCTAATTCATTACTTGAGACCGAAGGCGAAATATGAATAAGAATTATATATTCTATCCATTTCTTTTGATTCATACTTACACTGTCCATATTTTACCTCTTTTATGATGATTTTTTGAAAAACAGACAAATGATATCGGATCGGAATGACACATAGCATTATATCATTTAATTCCTTGCTAGTATATTTGTTCCTCTTATCTCTAAATTATCGTTTGGTTTTGTACATTTGTATAATATTTGATTTTTTATATGTTCTTATTAATTAAAATCTAGTTGTTCATTTCCGCTTTGACAAATACATACCTACACTGTTATTTCCACAATGATGTCTTTAACACGCAACAGTTAACAAGTGAACACGGAATGAGTATGTCGATCACTCTTAATGATTTATTTATGTCATTGGAATTTGAATATCCGTACTTTTCAGGTTTTTTTTTATTGATAATGATTTCGACAGTACGCCTACGATTCGTTATAGGAATGACATATATTATAACATCATCTCAAGACATGCTGAAAATGTGTCAATATTCTAAACCTAGATTTGCCATTGCGAGCAATAGCGGATGGCACCCTTCCCCTATTGCCAGGCGAGCGGCAGCCATTTTGAAAATTCGAAAGTCAAAGAGTGCATCTACACATGCAAATTATCATTTTGGTAAAGTTTCATTAAGTTGAGAGCATTTTGAAATTTTGGACATTTTTGCTGTTTCCATGGAAACGGCGGCCATTTTGAAAACTAAACTTCAAAATGCAACCCTCCTAATACCAGCTACCATTTCTGTAAAGTTTAATCCAGTTTGCAGCATTTTAATTTGAAATTTTGGACATTTTGCTGTTTCCGTGGTTTCAGTAGATAATTCCAAAATTTAAAAAAAAACAGACAACTTTGGTGGAATACTCTTTAAAAAATGCTTATTGTATGCATTTCCCATAGGGTCAATGTAAAACTTGTCCCCTGTTTTCATGGCAAAGGCAGCCATTTTGGACTATCCAAATATTGTCTTGACATCTTAGCATACCGGGTAACATTTCATAAAGTTTAATCCAGTTGGGTCTAATAACGAAAGAGTTAGAATTTTTGATATTTTAGCTGTAACCATAGTAACGACAGCCATCGGCGTGACCTTACACTGACACACCGCATCGTCATGGGATACCTATAACGGAATACGGAAGTATAATACCGATGAGTCCTACATATATATACATGTCATTAATCACCTGTATGGCAAGCCGGTTTTCTATTTATTATAACTTCAAGATATCTCATAAACTTTATAAGATATCTCATAAACTTTATAAGATATCTTATATAATATATAAGATATCTTATATAATATATAAGATATCTTATATAATATATAAGATATCTTATATAATATATAAGATATCTTATAAAATATACAAGATATCCTATATAATATATAAAATATCTTATATACAGGGTTTCCCCTGAGTAAATATTATTTTCCCCAGCACTTTCACCAAAAATTTTTTTTTCGCCACTTCATTATTTTTTCGCCAAGTAACACAAATTTGTCTTCTTTTAAAATTTTCCTTTTTTGCCAGACCCCCCCCCCCCCCCTGAATAAGATAAGTTTGCCCCATTGATGTCTTTATTATTGTATATAAAATATTTTATATATTATATAGGAATATTTTTTTTCAAGCACATTATATAACCAAGACCAATTAACTGATATAGATTTTGTAGTTCATGGACCATGTATATCTTACAAAGAAGGAACGAATGACCATGCCATATGCTTACATTGTCCAACATGGATATCAATAGCATCACATTGGATAACAAGATCAAATAACTCATGGCCAAGTTATAACGTCAAACAAATTATTATAAAACATGGGGTACTTTTTGTACCAATCGGAGTAAAGGGATCTCCAAAAGAATGGCGATTTTCTTTTTCTGTTGGTGAAAAGCTATTATAAGATAAAATTAACGGTGCCAATTTTGTTGCACCAGATGCGCATTTCGACAATACATGTCTCTTCAAGACACAACACAGATCGTACGCCTGAAATTTTTGATATTGTTAATTTCTATCCATCTCGGGTTTTTAATATAATCACATCTTTTTGTTAAAATTATAATACATACCGATAGTCCAATATTTTGAGGTAAATATCGTCATATAATCAATCAAATGATCAATTCCCAATGAATATTTTTAATACTAGGTAATAAAACTGTCGTTTTAGGGAGTAAAACTTGTTATCGATTGCAAATGCACACTGTCTATACCATTAAGGGATATGAGTTTCAAACATTTGACTGTTCTGCCTCGATCATACGTATTACCCTTTATAGATTCAAGAATAAGTCCAACTTGTTGTTAATTAAAAAAAAATCAAAAAAAAAAATCACCTGGACTATTCCGGTCTGACAATAAATCAAATGACGAGGGATGGGATTTGACGTTCGTGTCACAAAGCGGGATATATTCTATACACAGAGACATCAAGAAGACAGTCAGAAGCATCAAATGCAATGCTGCGTGTAGGTAGAGTGATGCACGTTAAAGATATATTACACACCTCATTGTGTGTTTCTACGAGGATATTTTGCTTGTGGCTGTCCATATGTTCATTCATTTTATTCGATTTACCTAGTTTGCAGAACCTACTATTTGGATATTTGCAATATTTGTTATCGTTTGGAATAAAGGGGAATATAAATATAAATTTGCCTGCGATATTCATATTCTGCCTTAAAAAGTATAATAACAAAAATACTGATCTCAAAAGAAAGTCAAATATGACAGTTTCTTATCAAACGGCACAATAAAAATCTCAAAAATAAGGGTACATCAATCTTACGAGGAGCGTTCGTATTGCTGTCACTCGGAGATATATAAGGGGGCTCGCGGATATAAATCTTTTTGTTTTAAATATAGGATTTTTTCTTTTTTTTTCTAAAAATAAACTTTATCCTATATCTAATATAAAATGAAATAAAAATATGGGGTAACCGTTTATTTTAGCTCACAATCTGCCTTCGAAGGAAGAATGCATTTTTCTTTATAGTCAAGTCAAAATAGGATTTGACTTAAAAAAATGAAACAGAATTTGTTTTTGTATTTTTCGATTCCAAATGGCTTGCTTAGTAACATACTAAAAGTCTACCAAGATATCTGAGTGGGAACATGGATTTTTTTGGGGTGAAAAATAGCAACATTTGTCAAAAATAGCGAAAAACTGAGAAAAGCTTCTTAAACATTTATTGTTTATGATAATCAGGTCAAATCAAAAGTTTTACAACAGTTTATACAGTGTTTATGAAATTAAATAATAAGAAAATAGTTTTTTTTGTATAAACATGAAATTACGGTGAAAACATCCGATTTTTGTTGGAATTGGAGATTCACATAGCGTGAATTGATTACCAAAACAGACAGGGAAAATATTTTTTGATTTTTCAATAAAGACAAATACCTTTATTTTAATAATTCCAAAACTTTTCACCAATTCCTTTTTATGTAAATGATGATTTTTGGTAAATATCGCAAAATCAATCAAAATTGGTTAAAAACTGAAAAAACACCAATTTGGAGTTTAAACTGCGTAGAGTCACTCCAAAATAGAAAAATGGAAATTATGATATCATAATAATCAAATCAAACAAAATTCATTGTAAAACAAATAGTAAAATTATTGATTTTGTGTGAAAAAAAGCTAAATTTGTCTAAAAATCGTCAAAAAGGTATGTTCACAGTTTCATCTAATAATGTTAAGACGCTTACCAGGTGTGTGGAAGTTCCATCAAAATTGGATAAAGTTTTCTATGTTTGAATTCCCAACCATAGTCTGTAGGATGTATGTCAACTTCTTCTGATGACTTCTTCTGATAGTACACTCGAAGACTATGAAATTGCCCGAATCTGATGTTGGTGGTAAACTTTTCACCTGAACCAATGTGTTTCCAGTAATTATTATGGATTTTAATTTTCTCTCGAGAAGAATTTCGAGTCCTTCTAGAGGAAGTCCTCCATATAAACATATTAGCGCTTCTTCTCCTGCTTTGATGGTATCTGCTTTAATGAAGCCTTATTCATGAAAACTTGGATCTCGATTTTGATTAAGTTTTTTTAATGGAAGTCCTTTGCCTATTTCAAAAAGTCTAGATGATGAGGTACAGCCTGTTATAAAATGCAAAAAAGAGCAACAAATTACAAACATCCTCCAAAAGAAATCCTTTAGACTTATCTATGTTCCATATTTTAGTTTTTTCAGATTTAAAAAAAACCTGTCTGAACTGTTAATTAACATGATGAAAAAGTAACACTAATAGATCCGTATCTTCACCATTTACTATGACTTCTAAAGACAAAGCACAATCCAAAGCTGTTTGCACAATAAGAAGATCTTCATCATCAGTCACATTCTTACATTTAATGTTATCATCATGTAGCTTGTCACAAAGCACGTTAATAAGATAGATATAGGAAGATGTGGTTTGATTAAACTGTTTAACATGGAGCTTTGGATTGTGCTGTGTCTTTAGTAGTCATAGTAAATGGTGAAAATACGGATTTATTAGTGTTACTTTTTCATCATGTTAATAAACAGTGCAAACAGGTTATTTTTAAATCTGATAAAATGGCAATGAACCAAAAAAACAAAAATATGGAACATAGAACAGTTTAAAGGATTTCTTAAGATTTCTTTGGGAGGATGTTTGTAATTTGTTTGTTATAACAGGTTGTAAATCATCATCTAGATTTTTTTGATAGGCAAAGGACTTCCATTAAAAAAACTTACCCAAAAATAGATCCTACAGACCATGCAGACTGTGGTTGGGAAATTTCACGTGGAAAACTTCGTCCAATTTTTATGGAACTTCCTTCTGCACCTGATAAAAGTTTTACCATTACAAGATGCAACTATAAGCAAAACTGCAACACAAAATGATGTGTATGTAGACAAATGGATGCAGTGAATGTTGTGGTTTGAGTTGTTCCCATTGCTGAATCTGACTTTACTGATGAAAAGATATTTGTTGTATACAGAAAACTATGGAATAATCTTTAAAAAATATGTTTCCATTTACTTTAAAATCACTATCCGTTTTGGTCAATGAGACTTGTTACCTCTCATTATGCATGGTCAGAAATTCTTTGATTTTTTCGCTTAAGGAAGTTCGCTGCTCAGTTTCAAAATAAATAGCTTCCATTACATTAGTATATATTGCCATGATAGGGGATTAATTGATGAATCAAAATAGCAAAAAAAATATAGGGGTCAGTGTGCTTGTTTTCGAGATATTAGACATTATAATTTTGGCAGGAAAATGTTCTCTCTTGATTTTTCATAGCTTTGCCATTGACCAGTTAAAGTTCTCCAAAACTATTAAAAGAAATAAGATTTTATAAGACCTTTACAAATGGCTTATAATTATACATGTAAATGATTTATAAAAGAAAAATGGGGGTCTATGGGCAGACTTGGGGTAATTGTTATTGTAATCATCAATCAGCTGTAATTGATTACAATTTTTCAAGTAATCATTGTACTCATTAATCAGCTCAAAATCTGATTACATGCAATTTAATTTAATCAATTTCATTCCAAAATACCCTGTAATCCTGATTACTTTATGATTACATTCTGATTACAATGAAAAAATCTAAAGCTGTGTTATTGTCAATACATTAACCTTTTTTGTTATTCTTATTTGATAAATATTTATCATGTTAAGATAGTTTGGTTTACTGTATAAAGCATGTTAATTCATTTCTATACTTAAGCATGTTTAGTAAAAAAATAAACTGTTACGGTATTAAAAAGTCACCATTAGCATAATAAGAGACATCTCTGGCCTAGTAAAATATATTGTACTTATATTCACAATTTAAAGATGTTCTTTAATATATATATTTGATAATAACTGTTACATTCAAGTAATACTTTTGTTTAACCCTGAATTTAATCTTATTAAATTCTAACTGTGAATCAAGGTTTGTTTTTATTGCAATTACCAATTGAGTATAGCTGTAGGACAATTTATATGACAAAAGATTTATCAGACATGTGGAAATTTACTAATTAGCACAAACTAAATTAAAAGATGGACATATATATTTTTGAAAATAAGCAAAAAATTAATTTGTATGTGATTGGACTGGACATGTAAAATGCAATGATTTTTAGTACTTGTATTTTGTTAACAATTTGACAAAACAATTCTATTAAAATTTTACATAGTTTTTAACTGGTAACTTTATTTCATCCATATTTTAACTTTCATAAACTGCACCTTGAAACACATATAAAGTCTGGAAAATGTCAGAAGACAAACACCTGAATAAATCTTAATAAACATTTATTCAATTGAAGTCAAAATAATTCAGAGGTCAATGATGATAAAGTGAAATGGGTAATAACCAATGACACAATGTTCATGTATGTATGTAGTGAACTTTTGTGGTTTATCAATTAGATGGAGTTTGAAGTTATCATTTTATAATATATATCAAACGAAATCCTTTCTAGAAAATGCTATTGTTAGATTAAACGTTTATTCATTCACATCATTCAAAATGTTTTTTCTTAAATTCATTGTAATCAGATGTAATCACGATTACTTTGCCAATGTAATCATTAATTTAATCAGAGACTTTCAGAAATGATGTTATCATTAATTTAATCCAATCGTACAAATGACAAAGTAATTGTAATTTAATCAATTACATTGAAAGTAATCAGACCCATCTCTGTCTATGGGCAAAATCTTGTGAGGCATTCAAAATGGATAAAACCAGCGGATTTCAAATCTGACAAAAATTCCAAAGCATGACAAGTAAAAACTTGACATCTCTTGCTGGTTAAAATAGTATAAATTTAAGCATTGCACTTTTTCATAAAAAGAATATAAATTAATTTTCACGAACATCTTAACTGATTTCTGAAAAACTATGATTTTATCAGGTTTTTTTCCAGTTTTTGACAATTTTGGGCCAAATTTAGCTTTTTTCACCCAAAATCAGTTATTTCAAATTTGTTTAACTATTACTTTTGTTTGATCTAATTACTATTCTATTAGGATTCGCATTTTTCTATTTTTGTTCTAACACTTAAAATTCCAAATTTGTGTTTTTCCAGTTTTTGATGATGTTTTGATGATTTTGCTATATTTTACCAAAAATCACCATTTACAAAATTAAGAATTGCTGTAATGTTTTTGGAATGATTAGAATAAAGGTTTTTGTCTGTGTTGAACTATCAAATGAACCGCTATTACCTTTATTTATATTTTTTCCTGTCCTGTTTGTAATCAATTCATGCTTTGTAAATCTCAAATTCCAACAAAATTCGGATGTTTTCACCTAAAATTTCATGTTTCTAAAAAAAAAACTATTTTTTGATTATTACATTTCATTAACACTGTATAACCTGTTGTAAAACTTTTTATTTGAAATGGTTATCATCAAAAATGAGTGTTTAACAAGCTTTTTCCAGTTTTTCACGATTTTGTCAAATTTTGCTATATTTCACCCAAAAAATCCATTTTTCCACTCAGATTTCTCGGTAGACTTTTAGTATGTTACAAAGAAAGCCTTTTGAAATTGAAAAATACCAAAAATAATTCTGTTATTTCTGCAATTGTTTTGAGGTTGGCCACATTTTTCATCTATTTTGACTAAACTTTTAGTTACTTTTTTCTATTGAACTTTTATTGGAAACTACAGCAACATCGAAATAAAAAAAATTAATTACAGAAATCACTTAAATTTTACAATAGTTTAGTTTAAATGTTAAAGGAGCACTAGCTGTCAAGTTCATGTTCACCGATTTTAATCAAATTCTCATATTTGATTTATAACAATGAAAAACGTTTATCCAAACTATTATAAGTCTGAAATAAACAATTAATAGGATACGGACATGAAAATACTTAGCTTCGTTTCGAGTGTATTTTAGTCTATACGCCATCTAATTAATTATCGAGTTGACCTCTAAAGTTACCGATGTCCGTATAAGCGATGTAAACATATTTATAGATATAAGTTGATTAAGCAAACTCGTGCTATTGGATTATTCTAGGTCTATTTAATTTAATATTATATTAATATTATTAATATTAATATTATTGTCAATGTTGACATTCATTTCCTTAAAATAACTTTACACATACCATTCACGTGTTATTCATCTCCAGCTAAGGGATAAAATTGAAGTTCACATGAATATGGATTCAATGAGGTCGAATTATTCACTTGTAAGTGAATAGTTCATATTTAATGTTTTTTAGCTAATTTTGACAAAATTGAACCATACTGACTTCTAAAAGCTAATTTTAATTTCACTTTTTGCATTTCATTATTGATTGAGCAAAAAATAAATTATATTATATTTTTTATGTATATCGTAGCCAGTGTCCCTTTAAGTACAGCTTATTTAAAAATAATAATAAAAAATATAGGTCACCGATGAACTAAAAAAGGTATTTCAACTTTAATGAAAAAAAATGACATTTTTTTCACCAAAGGGAGATAATTTGGAGCTTTTTAAAAAATATAAACATTGTAACAGTCATCTGGGCCAAAATGAATTGATTTTTTTGGTTAATTTTTGTACCATATCACAACGTAACAACTGGTAGTGTGTTCACGCAATGTTTAAATCTGAAGGTAAACTTTTAACTGCGGTAGGCATTTTGTTGTCCATATAATTATACCGAGCATTAGAGAGGCAAAACAAAATGTGTCAAATACGATGTCTTCCTATGTTGACATGAACATACGATATGTCGAGGGTATACCTTTGATTTTTACTAGAAAAAATAAGAATGGTTGTTCTTCGAAGTTGACCTTTACAGCACAAGAAAAGGACAATTATTTTATTTGAAAATGCGTTCTCGAAACAAAACTTTTTTCAGTTATACAGTTAACAGAATATTTATATATGTATTTTTAGCACGTTCTTCTTTTGATTTAAATTCAATTTCTTTTTTCGAAATTTTAAAAATAACAACAAAATATATTTACTCCGAATGTTAATGTGCAAACATAAAATTAATGATCATATATAAATAAAGACATTTTTAGAAAACGTTAACTATGTAAGCGTTATGTTGTATACAAGTTTATGATTTAATGAGTATACAGAATTAACAACATCAGTAAATACATGATACCTGCCATTTTAGTCTGTAACCGTTAACGTTCATTAAAATAAAAGTTAAAGTATTTTAAATCTTATGGTTTCTAAATCCTAATTAAAAGACTTGTCTCGAGATGTTAAAAATAACTGATTTCAAATAAAACAGTATCATTTTTATTAAAAAGAAGAATGATTTTGGGTATTTCAAATAACGCGAATAAAATTTTAGTATGATTTCTCTGACATACTTTTAATTTTATGAAAAACTACCCATTCTTAACTTTATACAGTAAAAAAATCAAATTGTGGTCAATAATTTCCATTCAAATGAAGAAATGATTGCATTCTTGTTCAACAAAATTTAAAGTAAACAGATACTTATTCTTCAAATATTCACATCTTATACGAAACTAGTCATAAAAAGGAATTTATAGCAACTGATTGCAATTGAAGTTATAATATTTTTAAATATGTGGAGAAATTTTTGCATTTTATGCAATGCGTACAAAAATTTTATTTCTTTTTCCTTAAAGTAAACATAATTTATCCATGCATATTGTTATAAGTAGCAGTCAAATGTTAAACCATAATTTAGCAATAAACCATAATTTAGCAATAAACGGAAATAGAAAAAAGGTTGAGGTATAATAGACGGAAAAAGTGTCTTGAATATTTATTTTTAAAAAATTATAAAAAGAATGGTTCCAACTTCCCACAAGTAGATAGACAAGTAAATGACATCCCTAATACCATTCACACAACAATTTACACGTTTTCCATTAAGTAGATACACATTTAAAGGACATCCACAATACAATTAACGCAACTATTAACACGTTTTCCCGTTAAATAGATTTATATGTTAGGGACATCCATAATACAATTCACACAACAATTTACACGTTTTCCGTTTAAGTAGATAGATATGTAAAGGACATTCATAATACAATTCACACAACTATTTAGACGTTTTCCCGTTAAGTTAATAGACATGTAAGAGTCATCCGTAATGCAAGTCACACAACTATGTACACGTTTTCCTGTTTAGTAGATATATATGTAAGAGACATCCATAATACAATTCACACAACTATTTACACGATTTTCCGTTAAGTAGATAGACATGTAAGGGTCACCTATAATGCAATTCACACAAAACAATCGATAATCTCAATGACCAACCAATAACAACGCTGATTACCTGTACCTATTGGTAGTACTTCACATTTACTGGGAACATATGCAAGAAACTAGTATTGGTTTTACATAAAAGTTTTACTGAAAGTATAAATCCGGGAAGTGTTACTCTTAACAGATACATATGAAATGTATGATATTATGATTATGCATTCACCATCAAATTTCTTCTGTTCTCAGAAAAATAGCAATTATGTTCACCCCGGTTCTCTGCAAATGCCAAAAATATAATAAATATGATGCAAAATAAATGAAATACATATGTGAACGATGAAGTGGATGGGGTCCTCCATTACCATTTTTTCTTCGTTCATTTTTCTCTATTCTTTATATTTTTCGCTTATTATTCTGTATTCTTTAAATTTCAGCACCTGATTATTCTTCATATATTTGACTATTTGTTTCTATTGTTTTGTAGACGTAACATTTATTCTGAGAAGTTTTCCCATGCATTGCCTCATGAACCCAAAAGAAAAAGAAAAAAAAACAAGATTTAAAATCTTTACGGAATATTTAACATACGCAAAATGCAAAAAGTTAAGGTGTAAAATAGTGAAGGTAAATATTTCCAAATCTTTTTTTACCAAACTTGTTCTCCTACATGTATCATATTTTAGTTTTGTTATCTTCACCTGAAGTGTTTGTTCGTCCTTTTAAATATTTACATTCCCTTAATGACTTATTGATAACAGGAAAATAAAGCTTATGATGTTTGATAACAAATAGAAATGAAAGTTGGTATGAACGTACTGGAAATATCCAACTTAACAGCTAACAAAATGGCAGGTACGTAATTTTGTAAGAATTTTGAATTTGTACATCATTTAAAAAGTATAGATATGAATTCATCTTTATTCGTTGTCGAGTTTTTATATCACGTACATTGAACGCAAAAGTAGTTCAAGTAGTATTTACTTTTCGCAGTCATTGAAACTCATAGATCCTTCCTAAATATTATTTATGGGGTATTTGTGTCCTGTCGATAACCTAAAAGTAAGCCGTAACACCTAAATCTGCAGATTTGTCACTGCGGCATAAACAAGCTAGAAATAATAAAATATCCTAACAAAACTAACAATGGTGTGTTCTATCCTGAATATGTGCTTTATATTCCAAATTGCTAGAAACAGCAGAATAATTTAGGAAATTTGAGGTTCCAGGGGCAAAAAACATAGAAAATTGCCTACCCCCTGGGTCATAAAACAAATAATTTAACTTTATTTTTAAATTTTATGATTTTAAAGTTCTTGATATGGAAGACAATAACTATGCTCGAAAGTTATGCAAAAATCAGATGTTAGCAGTCATCTCTATAACATTTTAAGTAAATTCATATCTCAGACTGGTATCTGCATACATACAACTATTACAAATATGGCTTTGTTTGAACACTTCTAGTATATATATCCATATGCACTACAATTTCTAAATTGTGTCAGATATATGGTTATAGATGATACTTTTGTGACAAGAAATCTAAATTGACCATTTGAGGCAGAAAATATGAACTTTAATTTACAAATAGGCATACAGTAAGATGTGGACTGGAGACAGAGGCAGGATTGGATACTCTATATAATCTTGAATGTTGTAATGATTAACTGCTTAACATTACGTTTAAAGTGTTTTGATATGCTTCAATATGTTATCAAAATAGTTTTAAACAGGTTCTAGGCATTTTATATCAGAAAAAAAGCAAATAGGGTAAGCTGGCAATAATTAAAGTCTTGTTTTCAAATTCTTTTAAAAATTGTAACAGGGGTGGGGGTATCAAATGTACATAAAGAAAAAGTAAGAGTATATGCAGTGATTTCTTTAAAGCTATAATTCTGATAAAGGAATATTCATGTGAGAAAAACTGATTTTAGAGAGTTTTCTTTTTGAATAAATGTTTGTATAGGTTGCACTTTGTAAATAAAGCTGTCCCTCAAACCACGACTTTTTTGGGGAGATCTTGAATATGCTTAGACAATTAATTTTGTTTACATACTGATTCTCAGTTATCCTCTCTATGTTCCATCTCACAGAGACATAACTTGGTAATGTTGCCAGTCAATATACATCTGCAGATTGTTTACATTGAAATCTGTGGTAATCCTTCATCCGAGGTAGGGGTAATTAAGAAAATTAGTGTTAGTTTACACTCTGAGAAGTTCAGGGCATATAAAGGTTGAAAATATGTCGCACAGCCCTATATTTTGACATTTGAAAAAATTGTAGTGCATATGAACTTTTAATTCTAGGATAAGATTTTTTTTTCAAAACTTCATAGTAAAAGTGGTACAGATTTAGCCGTAAAAGGAGTTCCTATGGGAAATTGCATTGTCAATATTTACAAAAATGCAACCTTTAGGGAGTAACATTTGTTCTCGATTGCAAATGCACACTGTCTATACCATAAGTGATATGGGTTTCAAACATTTGACTGTTCTACCCTAATTATATGTTTTACCCTATATAGATTTACAATCAATGTAGAAGAATAAGTCCAATTTGTTGTTATATAAAAAGAAATCCAACCTGGACTTTTCCCGTGTGACAATAAATCAAATGATAAGGAATGGGATTTGACGTTCGTGTCACAAAGCAGGATGTATTCTATACACAGAGACATCTAGAAGACATCAAATTCAATGCTGAGTGTAGGAAGAGTGATGCACATTAAAGATATATTACAACACGTTGTTGTGTGTTTCTACCAGGATATGTATCTTGTGGCTGTCTATGTGTTCAGTCCTTTAATCCGATTTACCTAGTTTACAGAACCTACTATTTATATATTTGCTTTATTTGTTATCGCTTGGAATAGAGGGGAATATAAATATAACTGTGCATACGATTTTCATATTCTACATTAAAATGTATAATAACAAAAATACTGATCTCAAAGCAAAAGTCAAATATGACAGTTCCTTATCAAATGACACAATAAAATCTCAAACACATCAAACGAATAGGAAACAACTGTCATATTCCTGCCTTGGAACATGCATTTCATAATGTAGAAAATAGTGGATTAACCCTGGTTTTATAGCTAGATAAACCTATCACATGTATGACAGTCGAATACAATTTCGTTATATTGATACTTTTGTGTGAACAAGGCCAAAATCTAAAAAAAAAGGTACATCAATCTTACGAGGAGCGTTCGTATTGCTGTCACTCGGATATATATAGGGGGCGCACGGATATAAATCTTTTTTTTTAATATAGGATTTTTTTTCTTTTTTCTATAAACTTTATCCTATATCTAATAGAAAATGAAATAACAAATATGGGGTCACCGTTCATTTAAGCTCACAATCTGCCTTCGAAAGAAGCATGCATTTTTCTTAAGTTACTTTTTTTCTGTTGAACTTATATGAGAAAGAATGGTAACATCGAAATAAAAAAAACTTAATTACAGAAATCGCTTAAGTTTTACAATAGTTTAGTTTAAAGGGACACTAGCTGTCAAGTTCATGTTCACCTATTTTAATCAAATTCTCATATTTGATTTATGACAATGAAAAACAGTTATCAAAACTATTAAAAGTCTGAAATAAACAATTAATAGGATACGGACATGAAAATACTTAGCTTCGTTTCGAGTGTATTTTAGTCTATACGCCATCTAATTAATTATCGAGTTGACCTCTAAAGTTACCGATGTCCGTATAAGCGATGTAAACATATTTATAGATATAAGTTGATTAAGCAAACTCGTGCTATTGGATTATTCTAGGTCTATTTAATTTAATATTATATTAATATTATTAATATTAATATTATTGTCAATGTTGACATTCATTTCCTTAAAATAACTTTACACATACCATTCACGTGTTATTCATCTCCAGCTAAGGGATAAAATTGAAGTTCACATGAATATGGATTCAATGAGGTCGAATTATTCACTTGTAAGTGAATAATTCATAATCAATGTTTTTTTTAGCTAATTTTTACAAAATTGAACCCTAATGGCTTCTAAAAGCGAATTTCAATTTCACTATTTGCATTTCATTAATGATTGAGCAAAAAATAAATTATATTCTATTTTTTATATATCTCGTAGCTAGTTCCCCTTTAAGTACAGCTTATTAGAAAATAATAATAAAAGATATAGGTCACCGATAAACTAAAAATGATATTTCTATTTTAATGCAACAAATGGCATTTTTTCACCAAAGGGAGATAATTTGGAGCTTTTTCAAAAACATAAACATTGTAAAAGTCCTCTGGGGCCAAAACGAATTGATTTTTTTTGTTAGTTTTGTACCATATCATAATGTAACAACTGGTAGTGTAATAAATAAAGTTTGTAATGTTCAAATTTTTGCTGATTTTTTTTGTACCCTCGAGCCTCCTTAAATACCGAATTAATGTGTTCATGCAATGCTTAATTCTGAAGGTAACCTTTTAACTGCGTTAGGCATTTTGTTGTCCATATAGTTATACCGATCATTAGAGAGGTAAAACAAAATGTGTCAAATACGATGTCTTCCTATGTTGAAATGAACATACAACATGGCAAGAGAGTATACCTTTAAAGGGCAATTATTTTATTTGAAAATGCGTTCTCGAAACCAACCTTTTTTTCATTTTAGTACGATCTTCTTTTGTTTTAAATTCAAAAAGAAAATTTTCTAAATTTAAAGTGTCATCAAATATATTTACTCTGAATATTAATGTGCATTCTTAGAAAACTTCAATTATGTAATCTTTATGCTGTATACAAGTTTATTATTTAAGGATCAAACAGAATTAACAACATCAGTATATAACATACCTGTCATCATAGTTGATCTGTTACCGTTAACGTGGCAATCTGTGTTCTCGTTTCGAACTGTAATTGTTTGCTATTCTATTTAAATATCAAAATACCACCTACACATTACTTATGGCTGTATGTCAATCATACTTTTTCATTGGATAAGTTTATCATGTAGGCATATTGTTATAAGTAGCAGTCAAAGGTTAAACCATAATTTAACAATAAACGGAAATAGAAAGAAGGTAAATGTATAATAGACGGAAAAGGTGTCTTGAATATTTATTTTCAAAAAATTATAAAAAGAATGGTTGCAACTTCCCACAAAGAGATAAACATGTAAGGGACATCCATTATGCAATTCAAAAAACAATTTACACGTTTTCTGTTAAGCAGATAGACATGTAAGGGTCACCCATAATGCAATTCACAAAACAATTTACACGTTTTCCGATTAGTAGATAGACATGTAAGGGTCACCCATAATGCAATTCACACAAAACAATCGATAATCTGATTGACCACTGATGCTCATTTAATATATCTATTTCCAAAAAATGGCACTAAAACCGTCGCGAAAAGTATCACCATTACCAAACAAAACAACAAATTGAACAGTTCTTTGGTTTAAGTATTATTATATAAAGTCAACGTGAAATTAAAAGGATACACACACTACAGTTGTTTAAAGTATCAAAATGCATATAAATCGTTTTAGTCATTTCTGCGTTGTTAGCCATTAAAGGTCACCATTTGGTAGTCAGTTATGAGGTATAACTGTTAAAAATTATCTTCAAATTTATAATATTGATTTAATTTCTGGATAATTGCTGACAAAAGGTCAACTGTGGTGTTTTTTTGGTGTCATAAAAATGTTGATATTGAAATATTTTACCATGCTTTGTCACTTTACAGATAATTGACATGAGTCAGAGATTTACACAGTGAGATATTATACACATTAACATCTTTATGAAGCACATTTTGTAGTACATTATCTTAATTAGGAAATACTGTGGCTCACATCTAAAAACAAATACGAGATCCTAAAATACAACAAATATAAAGTAAAAAAAAAAACAACAACATCATGACCGGAAGAAGGCGAACAGACAAAGCACAGAACACAAAACACTGTGTTTCAATTTCAGTTATCGTGAAAAATATTCGTATTTTTGTGTTTTTAAATTCATAAGGAAAAAGTTTGTTATTTTAAAGAGTCACCAAGCGCATATCAAATCTCTACATTAATTTAAACACAGAAATTAACGATCATATATAAATAAAGACATTCTTAAACGTCAAGTATGTAAACGTTATGCTGTATGCTAGTTTATCATTTAAGGATCATACTAAATTAACAACTTCAGTTTCTGATTGAAGAACAAATTAGAATGTTAATTATTAAAAACAAGAAGATATTTTTAGGTCGGCATATATAAAGAAATTATTAAATTGTAGAGCTAATTATTCATAAACAGATAAACCAGAATCTTATAAAATATACTGAAAGGTAGCAATAACTACTTAAGCCACCAACACCTAATTGATCTTTAAACAAAACATAGAAATACACAGAACGTTCAACGTACATATGAACAGAAGATGTGGTATGACTGCCAATGAGACAACTCTTAACAATAGACCAAAATGACACAAAAATTAGTAATTATAGGTCACAATACAGCCTTTTCATATTTAAACTACACGTCGTAAACCTGTAACACACAAAAGAATAGACGCACAATGCAAGCTTAAAACAGGATAACCACAAACTAGAACGAACAAATTTAAAAAAAGCAATTATTTGGCACATGGATTATAATCAAGTATGTTGAACATTGCTTACTTCTTGTACACTTTTTATCGGCAACTTTCAATATGTTATATTATATTATATACGCAAGGAAAAAGATATATTTAAACAATACATCTAGTTTTCAATTTCCTTTTAACAGGAAATCTTCACTTCCACTTAAAACTAAAAATAAATATACTTCTATTCATATTCGCCCAAGACGATAACAAAGAAAGCATTTTTGCTTTTATAAAGTACATTTAAAAAAAAAAAACATTTTTCATGTACATTTTCACACGCTTTATCGATTGATTTTTGTTTGCTTTAGATAAGTGGCAAACATTTCAAAAATATTCGGAACGAGAAAAATTAAATATCAGAAACAATATGTAGGTCTGGATCAACTGGGATGAAAGACAATGGATAATGACTGTCAGTAAAAAAGGAGGGTAATTGTGATAAGGAAAGTGATTTAGCCTTGCAAAAAGCTTCCAATGGACCACAACAAGTTATCATACGGGTTATTTAACGTTTAGAGACCAACGCATTCCCTCATAATAAAGAATTAAAGTCAAATTCCCTATTCTAATCGTCTTTGCCAGGCTGTTTACTATCGATCGGAAGAAGCCAATAATGCCTATACTGTCTTTTTGTATGTACGCATATCAAATGTTATACATCTTCCATGAAAAGACGCATCAGATCGTTTTAAAAAAGGTAAATAAAGAATGAGACCAAAATAAGTCAATCTTTAAAATACTTAAGTGTATGAACGTCATCCGAAGTTACGAAATATTTTATTATCTAACGTATTATTACCCCCTCCCCCACTAAAATATATTGCGTAATGTCCACCTTTGTCCTTACAAGGTATATTGACTGACGGATGAATGGACAGACGTAAAGACAAAATTTATCCTACATATATTTCACTTGAGGAAAGTAGTGCCCGATGAATCAAGTTCTAATCTAGAGATTTTGGCGAGCTTGTCATCATTTCCTTGGTTAAAAGTTGATGTTGATAGACTTTAAACGACTAAAAGTATTAGCAGAAGAAAAGAAATACTGCACCAATATCGAGCTCCAAATTTTCAAAATAGGAAAGTCTCAAACTTACAAGTTAAACCAAATTCATGACTAAACACAAATCCATGAGATAAAGAATAGACCAGAAACACTGTTTTAATCGTGATACGAGACATTTGCATAACCGCAATACAGTTGTAGTGGATTGCAATAACGAAAAGCTATATTTACAAATATCGGGGATATTTTCATTATGTTGAAATGTGTTACAAAAGAAATTGCGTCATAGTTAATTTTAGGTCTGTTGCGATTGCATCTACTTTCGTATGTAAAATACTGTGAATTCAGTTGTATTTGTTAGGTTTATATCGTTTTTACATAAACCAAAGCAGGACGATATCATTTCTTCTTAACATACGAAACTAACTTTACTTTACACCACATGAGATAAGTATTTTTATTTTCCTATCTCATGCTCCTGAATCATCGTCGTAAGTGTTTCGTACTTTTGTTCTAACTTCCATTTATGACCATACTCAAAATTGCTAAATGTTTCCCTTTTATGTGACAACATAACATAAATCTCCTTATAACCAATTGTATTTGCTTATTGAAAATTAAGCGGAATAAAATAATTTCAGACAGCAGAGAAGTTAATTCTGTTTTAATTGGTAATTACTAACCGACTTCAATAATAGAGTGAGCTATTAATACTCTAAATGTATGATGTCTCTAGTCTGGTCAAAGGGTAGGAGTGCCTTATTTCATTAAAAGGTAAATTGTTGAAACTAGATAACATGTTTTCACGTGCAGACAAAATTCTCTTATAACCAATCGAGATTGGATTTCATCTTTCTTATTGATCAATGATCTTGCGGATCAGCATGCGTTCACGTGTAAGTGCAATGTGGTAACTGCCTTTTACCATAAGCATTTGATGTGTTAACTTGTGATTCTTATTGAACAATTTTTTTCAAAATTTTATGGATAATTTTGGACTGAAGTGATTTCATTTTAGCTATTTCAGGTAAAATCGAACTATGCTTTCATTTTTTAAGCTATTCTATGCTTACATTTTGAACACACGTAGAGTTAATTGTTTTCAACAATTCTTCCATTCGGATAGAACACAGTTTGTAATACATGTTTTTAATGTATTATTTTAATTATCTTTTTTAGTATAATTCATATACCTGATATAGTTTGGGTTTCGATGAAAGTAATTGATAATTTTTATGCCGATACTTATGCACTGTAAGATCGTGTGATGTTTTCTATATACTAGATGTATTGATAAAAAAAACATTAGACAAGACATATACATGTATATATACTGATGAAAGTTTAAAGTTAATACTCTTCATTTAATACATGATATAAACAAAAAATCTTTTCTGTTTAATGATTGATTATAAAAGAAGAGAAACTATGATAATTTAATTATCGCATATTATTCCTTAACATGCGTTATGATTGTGGTGCTTGAGTAAGATCAAGTTTTTTTTTAATAGGAATTTAATTTTATCCATTATTTTATATTCTTATTTTGTTTATTTTATGCTTTAACTATGGACAAAGAGCGCTAAGTATGGCATTCATCTACGAAAGAACTTTCCCCATTGAAGGAAATGTGCTATAATGCGTGATATCAACAACTAACATATACTTTCATTTGTCAGCGGTAAGTCATAGTTCCGATAATACCAACATACGACTATTGATGGGTTGCTGCTTCACTGACATTAATGACACATACCTAATTCCGAGATTAGAATTTTGATCCAGAAGTGCGAGTCGTATTAAGATGACTAACCAAAGCCTTATTTGACTGTTTTATAAATACAAATTTACAAAATACGACTTCGATCAGCATTTTGATACACAACTGGAACCCAGTTACAATGAAAGCTCAAAGCACCTATTGTTATTCAACCATATCTTTAAAGTTGACTATGTCGTTAATTGTCAAGGACTCTCGTAACTTAAATACAGCACTAAGTTTTAGAGGAGGAAAATAAAACAAACAAAGACTTATGCCGCAGTTCATGGATGGAATGGTCCTAATAGTATCCGTGATTCAAGGATTGAAGTCAAATGCGTTTATGGAATTCTTTAGATTAAGAGAATAAATTTAGTATCAAATCCATTGTATGTTGGATGTGTACGGATTTTGATTTCTTAGTCTTAGAGGCATGATTTTTTTTTTTTTTTTTTTATATTAGTTGTTAATGGCTTTGAACTAGCTGTCAGATAACTGCGAGTACTCTCAGATCTGTTCATTGTGATTTTTGTGTCGGGATGTATAAGTACCCGGCCACGTCCACTTATGTTGTACTGTTATACCACTGTACCAGGTTAGGGGGAGGGTTGGGATCCCGCTAACATGTTTAACCCCGCCACATTATTTATGTATGTGCCTGTCCCAAGTCAGGAGCCTGTAATTCAGGGGTTGTCGTTTGTTTGTGTGTTGCATATTTGTTTTTCGTTCATTTACATAAATAAGGCCGTTAGTTTTCTCGCTTGAATTGTTTTACATCGTCTTATCGGGGCCTTTTATAGCTGACTATATGCGGTATATACTTTGCTCATTGTTGAAGGCCGTACGGTGACCTATAATTGTTAATGCTTGTGTCATTTTGGTCTTTTGTGGATAGTTGTCTCATTGGCAATCATACCACATCTTCTTTTTTATATTTATACTTCAGCTGTTGCGGGTCGGTATTACCTGACAAAACATTTATGATCTTTATTTCATACAATATCAACTGTCTTGTTTTGTGTCAGCATTGCCTGCCAAAAAGTTTTATGATCATTATTTCATATAATTACAAACTGTCTTGTTTTGGGTCAGCATTGCCTGCCAAAACATTTTATGATTTTTTCTTATATTTATAACTGTCTTGTTTTTGGTCAGCATTGCCTGCCAAAACATTTTCCGATTTTTATTTCTTATAATTACAACTGTCTTGTTTTGGGTCAACATTGTATGCCAAAACGTGTTATGATCTTTATTTCATATAATTACAACTGTCTTGTTTTGGGTCAGCATTGCCTGCCAAACGTTTTATGATCTCTATTTCATATTATTACAACTGTCTTGTTTTGGCCAAGCATTGCCTGCAAAACAGTTATCTTTATTTCACATAATTTCAACCGTATCTTGTTTTGGGTCAGTATTGCCTGCTAAAATGTTTATGATCTTTATTTCATACGATTTGTGTCTTTATTGCCGCCATCCTGCCGATGCTGTCTTTACACATTGTTCAGACTGTCAATGCGATCATTCGATAGGCTACCTTTAAATTATTTTTAAATTTCATGGCCTGTTTGTATACATGAATTGTTCGTAAATCATGTTATGGTTTTAAATGTTGCCTATCTAATTCTTATTAATTATTCAAATTATATATATATATATAAAAAGACTTGATGGTTTATTCCAATGTTTTACTAAATGCTATGGTCATTAGAAGTAAATCCATCACAAATCAAAGTTTTTTTTCTTTGGGTTAAATGTTTAAAGTATGTCACAAAAGCTATAAATGTTTTCTCTGTTAAAACTTACATCTTTTAACTTTCATCGCAATAAAGGTACAAAATAATTATATGAAACAATATTATATTGTTCATTTTACAACTTTATTTACTACTATACAATATAAACATTTTAAATGTATTGCATTGGAATAACAGTATGTTAAAATAAGTTCTGCAGCATGCCAGGAAGAAATCAATTTATTTCATGTAAGTTTTAAGTAAGTTTGGTGTATTCCCCCTTTTTTATAGTGGTATTATCGATATGAATTATTACTATTAATAGGCACTCTGTCCGCTAAAGTAACGTCGTAATTTTGCGATCTGCCGTCATACAATATTTCGTTTTGTATTGCCACTTGTTATCGTAATTGCAAATAGAATTATTGGGTTGAGTTAGAAATAAATTAGATGCAAAAGTAAATGAATATTTAAATAATTTTTACATGGTTTTATATTTATTGATACACAATAAATGAAATTTGCGTCCTGTCAAACAAAACGGCAATTTTTAGACGACGTTACATTTTTCGTTTATTTTATCGGAATAGACTTTATTTTATTAAGCTGGCGCGCCATCTATAAACAACGGATATTTATAGCAGAAGACTCATTGTGATGGAAAATTTTCAGAGATTGTACTGTCTGATGCTCCTATCGTTCAGTAGGTAATTACATTAGCCCTGTACGTTTAAAATGTAAAATGTTATCTTTCTCTTGAAAACGTACGTAAATAAATTGGAGCTTTTCAGAGAACATACTTGAGAACTTCGTTGAAATGATCCCAAATTTTTAGCTTGATCTGGCTTTCTAATGCACAGCGCGAACCAGGCAAACTATAGATGTTGATGCTTTTTATGGAATTAGTCTACAACGTCACGTTGTGCTTTGTAACGTTTCCTCATTTGACGATTTGTGTAATTCCGTGAAAATGAAAGATATTTGTGTTGGCCAAAAAATGTAAACAATCATCGCAAAAAGTATGGCAGCCCGGCACCGAAGAAGCCGTGTATGTTTGATATGTATTACTTTGAATTGTTAAAAGTAATAAAGAAATATCTACGCCAAATTAAAACAGCATACTCTATGAGTCTATGTAATATCTGATTGAAACGGAGACGGCCGAGTTATTTGTCAGACTGTCTATTTAGGGTCTGTCTATTTATATCCCGAGAAACTATAGTCTATTTCTTATTTAACTTTCACTTTACGAGTCTTTATCGGGGATGTGTGTTATTTTTACGAGAATCGCCAAAGAGTTGAGACAGTGAATGTTGGACCTCATACTACAACAAACTACAGTTAAATATGCCACCTTCAATTTTTTGCTATATAATAAGGGGCGGATCCAGCCATTTTAAAAAGGGGGGTTCCGAACCCAGAGTAAAAAAAAAGATACACTAATGATTTGTCAATAAGCCAGTAATTAATGGTCGTATGATTATTAGACATGAAAAGCAACCCAACAAATATATATAGCTCTTAGCAAGTGAAAACAAAGGCCAAGTTTTAATATGTTATAACAAGAAAAAGTGGGCTTTTAGATTTTAAATTTTTTATTACATATGCTATCAATCTAATCTTGAGAAAAAATTATTATAATTTCTGTTTAGATTTAATACCAGCTGCTGTACAAAACGCACAAGAATTAAGAAAATATGATGCTGCTATTTGATTAAGTTATACTATATGCTTAATATAATTATTTTTGTCAATACATGTATCAAATATTTACTATATTAAAAGCAAGTCCCCCAGTGCAGAAAACACAACATTTAAAGGTGTCAAATTTTTAATTATTCTGTCACATGTGTGATTTATGTCAGTGGTTAATTGGTGTTTAATGCAACTTTCAGCTTTATGTACTATTTCGTAGTAGTTGGTTTTTATTGGTTGAGTGAGAAAATAATGCTTGAAGAGAACCAAGATCCAAGATAGTAAAATTGACAGGCTAACTAAGTCAATTAAGATTATAGTCAAACTGAAAGGCTTTGAAATTCACAACCTTTGTGTTGACAGGATAGGGATAGAGAAGTTATTTACTTAAGACCATTTGGCTACTGAAACCAATTGCAATGAAACAGTTACACAACAATGTGTCATAGAAAAACATGCAGTCTTTATCCATAGCACAAGTTAAGTAAAACATTGCTGAGTTTCCGTTTTCTTACTTTAATTTCCGCAAACAAATGTTATAAAATGAATAGGTATACAATGCCCATTACCACAAAAACCAGATCATGTTCAAAATTGGGTGGCGTCACTTTTACCATTCATGACTTATGTTCTTTTTTAAATGAAGCAATTACTTAATCTGTTGCTTTAATTCTCTTCCTCTTGTTTGCTTCAACTAAATGTTATGAAATTTATACACAATGCTTATAATTACATAAGAGCCTTAATGAAATTAATCCTGCATCTGTATTTGGATATTGACTGCCTCTGGTGCATATTGTTACAGGCCGGGTATTTGCGGCCCAAAAACACATTCTCAATTCATTAAACCATGTTCATTTACAAGAACAGCCTAGTGTAGAAAAACCTCTGAAATCGCCTTCAATATATTTTTCTAAATCAACTTTAAATTAATTTGAACAATTGACTAAATTGAAGAAAGCGGGGGGGGGGGGGGGGGGTTTGTTTACAATGTATACTGATCCCCAATTTGAAAAAAAAACTATTCTCAATGCTCAGATTTTTTCTTTTTTTCCCCCATTTCCATTACAATAGAGTAGTGGTATATAGAATAAAAATAAAAATAATCTGATTAATCGTGTCAAAAAACTAAATAAATTTGTTTGTGCTTTGCACGTACAATATTTTTGACTAAGAAAAAAAAAACAAGAATTTATATGCCCCACTTACGATAGTAGAGGGGTATTATGTTTTCTGATCTGATCGTCCGTTTGATAGATTGTCTGTGTGTCCCTTTTCATGTTTAAGTTTTTGGTCAAGGTAGTTTTTGATGAAATTGAGGTCCAATCAATTTGAAATATATAGTTCAAATGTTCCCTATGATATGACCTTTCTAATTTTAATGCCATATTAGATGTTTGACCCCAATTTCACGGTCCACAGTCACTGAACATACATGTAGAAAATGATAGTGTGAGTGAGGTATCCATGTACTTATTGACACATTCTTGTTAGATTTGTATTGTTTAATTACTGGTGTATTATATCATTTAACCCATCATTGATTTTTTTCTTCTATTTTTATATGGTTATTTTTGTGACCTGCATGTATATGAGAACACACACAATCATGCACATAAAAAAAAACTCATATACATTTTTGAAAGTCATTTGATATATATGAATTATTTCAATTGAGTATTTTTTTTTTATTTTTGAAGTAGAATGGAGAATTATCCTTGCCTAGTTGACCAGGCTCTACTGATATGATAGATATGCCGATGTCTAACTTGGAGATCTTGATTAGGTTGGGAAATGTATCAGGTAGGTGGTTATTCATACATATCATGAAACAAATATGTCATCGAGAATACATTGAAATTAGTCATACATGTATGCTGTTGAGACAGTAACCAAACAACATGTTCATATAATCAAAATTAAAAACAATTTGATAGTAATATTTTAAAAAATTACTTTAAATGGCCTTAACAATTACTAAGTAGATGTATTCATGTATGTTGTAGAATTATACTGAAAGTATTTACTAGTTCATTTGACTGGCAAAAAAAATGATCAATATTTCAGGTTTAACAGACTAGACAAATTGCAAGATAGCAATTATGGAAGAGTCACAGTTGAATAAAATCTATGAAAACAGCTAACAGCTACTCATAACATTTTTTTAATCCTTTTGATATTTGTTGTCTTGATTTTAAACTACCAGTAAGCTTCATATATTTAAATATGGAAACTCCAACAGCACACACTAATTTCAACAATTTTTTTTTTTGGTATTTTGTGTTTTTTTTTCAGATCATGTAGATGTAAAAGTAGAAGAAACAGCAGTGAAAAAAGAAAGAGAGTCATCATTTTAATAAACATTTCGCTTGAGATTGAAATAAATCTATTTTTTTCATTATTATGTATTTCAAATATGAGCATTTGGATAAACTTTAATGAGACAGCAAGCCAGCAGCACAATCCCAATAGCTATTTGGAGGTCTACTCAAACTTCATGCAAACATGAAATTTGTGGTTTTTCAATATAAATTAAATTGAAAGTTAGCAACTCTTTGAGGCTTTGGTGCAACTTGCACGGTTTCAGAATTATAGCTTCAGACCTTGTTTATGAATGATTTATTTATTCCATATTTAAGATGAATATGTCAGTATACAAAGAAGGAGATGTGGTATAATTGCCAATATAACTGATTTTATATGTTTTGAAATATCTCCTACTCTTGTCTCGTTATGTCTTTCATCCCACTTCATATTGACTTCTCTCTGCGTAATTATATTGGTTTCGATGGTGACTGAGTGATATTACAATATGTAAGTCATTTTTCTTTAATTTCTTGTATGTTTTTATTAAATAGTATTCTTTTAAAGAGTCATTGCATTTAAAATGATATGCACTGCTCAGAAGTTTTCGTGGTATGAAATATTGTTATTTTCTGAACTTCATTTTTTGCTGATATTTGATGTTGGGCTACTGCCACAAACTTGTTCATGCTCTTTACTGTCCTGAAATAATCTATAATTATTCAACAGTGATTCATTATATGTAATAGAAATTACTTACTAGGTATACCAAAAGGGCAATATGCCAATTATTTGGTCTTATTGCCATATGACTGAAAAGAGACCATTCCTCCAGGGAAGAAAACGCGCCAAAGGGGGAGATAATGCCCTTAAAAAAATATCTGCCGTACCGATGACAAAAAATAATGTCATTTTTTTACCAGGCAATAAGTATGCTTCAAATTGGTGTACACAAATAATCATCTTCTGTTAAATTAGCAAAAGCTGCAGAGTCACTACTATTAATATTGAATGATGATCACCAGTCATTAAATTTCTAAAAAGCTGTATATTCAAAATTGTGACTTAAACTTTTCTTTTAACCGTATCAGGTAGTCCAGGCATTTTCTTTTAAATATATTGGTTCCGCAGATACTATTTTGATTGCAACTTTAAGCTTTTGAATGGCATGATCGTTCTGATTTGTAATTATTTCGTTGTCTTTTATCAGCTAGTCAATACTGAATTTTCGGTCTTGAGTATGTACATTAACTTAAACATCTTGCTCTTACAAGTAATGGTAGATTCGTTGTGTTTCCAGTTTTTCATGGCGTTTTGATTGAGAATCATCAGATTTTGTAATATGTTCACGTTTAAGAACTTTGCAGATGTTTCTCCTATGGCTACAACGCTACTGTCTTTTGCATTATTACGCCAGCCATGTCGAGCATCTGTCATTGTGTTAATTCTTGTCAAGTCATTGTACATTCAAATTTCTTCTAATACTGTTGACTCAATACTTTCATTGTATTGCTGTTCAATAAGATGCTTGTATCTTCGAAACATGTTTACTTTTGAAATGTCCTATTTTATCAGCATTAGCAAATCTGTTGTAGTGCACTGGTAACATTCAGCTACAAGCATATCCATGAAATGTCCTCAAGGTGCAAGGTGTTCATCGTTAGGTAAATAAAGAGACGATGACCATAAAATAGAGAAGTGTTTATCAGTCTTACAATTAAAACGCACTGCAGATACATGTCATTTTGGTGTCAACTTATGTATACTGAAATGTCCATTGCAAATAGAATAGTGGTTTTCTGCAACTTTGATAATTTTCTTGAGTGATGTTTCAGCCTTTTTTTTTTCTTTTTTTTTCTATACCTGCCAAATCTAATGTTGTCATATCAGACTTTGAGTACTGTTCATTAGACCTTTTCAACAACTCTCGATACCGACTAATGACATTTACAGTTTACAGGTAAAATGAAAGGGCCGTCTCAAAATGAAACATAATTCATAAATAGCATTACGTTCAACCTTCCATTTGACGAAAGAAATGCTTACAATATATGAATATCTCTCTCTTTTATATGTCATTCTTCTTAACGACATGCCTGTCGATATTATTAAACCTACAAGTAAATAAATACTGCAATCATTCCCCATCGTAATCTGCTTATTCTCCTCTTTTAGTGAGTCTTTTGATTATGAGTATTAGATAAGCGAGTGTGTCAACTTAGATTATCCCACATGTCAATAGCGATTTTTTTTTTTGTTATGCTACATACCAATTTGTGGAAGGAACATTTGAACAGGACTATCCGTTCGTCCATTACAGTTTGTGTTTATTGAGCCATCTTAACGTCACGTGTTGTACAAATACAATGTTGTGAGCAGTAAAAGCTATTTGTTTAAAAGGTCAAAGGAAATAACCACATCGATAATTGAGTAAGAGGAACTACTCTGCTTCAAGATACCATGAAAGTTCGGGTGTTTCTTTCTTAATTCACAAATAGGTTTAATTTTAATAAACACGTTCTTAATAAACCAAATAAGGTACGGACAACAACAATTTCTTAAAGACACATCTTGTTGGATATTGTCTTCTATTTTACTTTTGAGACGAACCCTTATATCTCACCTGTCGTAGTCGTTATCAACTGTATGTGTAGACAGTTGTTGAAAAGGTATATAATGATAAAGAAGAAAATTGTCTTAGACCTTCGCTAATATGTCAGCATTATTTACAAGATGATTCAGTTGCTGCCAGAGTATAGTCCGATTTTTTTGTAATTTTGAAAGTAATAATTGGTTTTGACTGTCATCTTTCGGAACAGAAATTTTGAAGCAGGTGGTAAAAACAGTAAAAGTAAAGAAGATAGTAAATTTTAAAACTAATTTTGAAAAATGCTTCTCAATTCTTAACCCTTCCAAATATTTGAATAAATCATATTGTCATGAATTGTCTCCCTTTTATGTTCTAGACACAGTGTGTAACTACTAGTATCAATCGGACATACTTCTTCTAGACTGATATTTTGTTGAAGTGAAATTTATGTTTCCTACAATTACTCGTGTTATTGATAAATCCGTTTAATTATATGAAATGAAATGATAATAGAGTTTGCAAAGTACTAGCGTTGCAGAAACAAAAAAAATGAGACCTTCTTTTGATATGTAAACTCTTAAATGGTAATGTTTGCAAATCGCTTTAGATAGATGTCATTAACCTACCGGAAAATTACATTTGCAGTTAAAAAAAAATTGTTAGCCATTTTTTTACTATTCGCTTGAGAATTTTTTTTATTTTCACATATTGTCGAAGAAGCAATTCAGCTTACTTTGTGAAAAATCACACAGAGTCGAGGAAAAAATACACCGAAGAGGATATCACCGCCATGCTGGACTTTTTAATTGACAACATATTTGTTGAATTTGGAGGTTTGGTTTTCCAACAGACTATTGAAATCCCAATGGGTACCAATTGCGCTCCTCTACTTGCAGATTTGTTTTTGTATTCCTATGAAACAGAATTTGTCCATCCGCTTGTACAGAAAGGAGAAAAGAAATTAGCCCAGTTTTTTAATTTCACCTTTCAGTATATTAGTGATTTACTGTCTCTTAATAATAATACATTCAGTGATCACTAACATTTAATATATTTCAAGTGAGGTTGAAATTAAAGATAATACCGACACAGATAAATCTGCTTCATATTTAGACCTTTTTCTCGAAATGACTACGGATGGTAGGTTGAATACCAAAATGTATGACAAACGCGATGATTTTAATTTTTCTATAGTCAACTTTCCATTTCTGTGTAGCAATATCACGGCGGCACCAACATATGGAGTATATGTGTCTCAATTGATACGTTACGTTAGAGCTAGCTCAAAATACATTGATTTTGTTAAACGAGGAATACTGCTTTCTCAAAAGTTGCTAAGAAAGGGCTATGAATCAATCAAATTTAGGTCATCACTCAAGAAATTTTACGGTCGCCATCGTGAGCTGATAGGCCATTATGACAAAAGTGTGTCAGAAATCATATCTGATATTCTTCCTCAATAATTATAATCTTCCATCATTACAGAACTGAACAAAGAAATAACACGACGGGTGCCGTATACGGTGCAGGAAATGCTTACCCTTTCGGAGCACCTGATTTCACACCCGGTTTTTAGTGGAGTTCGAGTTTTTTCTTATTTATTATTTATAACTGTTGATGTAAAGTCCTTTGCTTTTTTGAGTCTTTGTTTAATCCCTGGTTCTGATTGTAATTGTCTTTGTATCTACTTATTTTTACTACAGTGAAATGCAATGATAATAGTTCAATTTATCACTGTAATAATTTGTAATTGATAGATCTTAGTGCGATAAGAAACTTCTCAACACGCATTTAAAAGAGGGACGAAAGATACCAAAGGGACAGTCAAACTCATAAATCTAAAACAAACTGACAACGCCATGGCTAAAAATGAAAACGACAAACAGAAAAAACAATAGTACACATGACACAACATAGAAAACTAAAGAATAAACAACACGAACCCCACCAAAAACTAGGGGTGATCTCAGGTGCTCCGGAAGGGTAAGCAGATCCTGCTCGACATGTGGCACCGTCGTGTTGCTTATGTGATTACAAATCCGGTAAATAGTCTAATTCGGTAGGTCGTATTCATGAAAGGGAAGGGGACTGTAGTTACGACGTAAGGATATCCGATATCATTTGTGAAACGGTTATTCCATAACGGTCAACCAACTCGTGATGGCGTCCGTAAAATTTACGAAGGGATGATTTCAACTTCACCATTTGGAACTCTTGGTTTAATAGCTTTCTTGTGAGCAGCAAACTTCTATCAAGAAAATCATGATAGGAAATGCAAGCACGGGAATATCGTATCAATTGGGAGATATATACCCCGTATGCAGGTGCTGCCGGAATGTTGCTACTTAGAAATGGAAAGTTCACAATTGGAAAGCTGAAATCATCTCTTTTGTCGTAAAGTTTTGTTTTTAACCGACCCTCATTGTCAATTTCTAGATGTAAGTCAAGATATGAAGCCGACTTAACTGTATCTGTAGTATCCTTTATCTCTAGTTCGATGGGATAGATGCGTTCCACATAGTCACCAAATTTTGAATTGTTTAGTGAAAGAACATCATCTATATAGCGGAAAGTAGAGTTAAAGGATATTGCTAACTTCTTATTTAAGTTCCTGCACTAAGTCAGCCTCATAATAATAAAGAAACAAGTCGGCAAGTAGAGGGGCACAGTTTGTAAAATATATCCCTTTTTAAGTCGAATAAGATATATCATTTCCAGGCGAAATAAGGTGATGCAGTGAATGTCAATTGGAAACCATCCCAAGTTCAGTTTGTGTTTTCAGGTCCGTAAACGTGTGTTAAACCATATACGTCCGTGTACATTTACGCCAAACATTTTTCATTTGAAAAATGCTTGAGGTTAGCAATTTCAATATTTTGTCCTTCAGAAGGAGATTGAAATTTGTTTCTTTTCTAAAATCAAATTCAAATGTTTTAATTTATTCAAACTGTTGATAAAATCAAATCTTTTAAAGACAAACTTATCATTACTTTTAATATTATCCTCGTGAAATTAAATAATGTAATGTCATGAAAATTACAAATTTCATAACGAAAATGATGTTTCAGAAGTGACCTCAACAGATGTTTGTTACATTTATCAAACCAATTAATTTTAAAATTTGTAGAGTATTTTGCAAAATCTATTTGTTCAGCTTAAAATGAAAAATGTTTGGCGTAAATATACACGGTCTCATATAGTCATATTTTTAAATTTTCAGTAAGAATCGCACCCAAATTTTGTTCTACATTACGTGCATTTAAGAAAACGATTATAATGATATTTTTATTGTATGATTTGTGCGGAATTGCACTGGGATTGAACTGAATTATTAGCAAAATCTTTACATGCCCAATATCTAAACTTACAGGCATTACATCTGAGTTTTAAATGCAAATAATGAAATGTAAGAGTGACAGATTTGATAGAAAATCAGGTGTTGTATACTGAATCTTGTTGACAGAAAATCATTTGAAACATTGCTAAACTATAAACTTCTGGTGAGTTTTATATGAATGTACACAATACCGCTAGTCTTGAGTCGTTGCAGCTTAAATATAAGTTGTGTATGATTGCCTTTATTGATACTTTTTTGGTTTAATAAAACATGTGTTTTATTGAATTACTTCATAACAGTTGCAAGTTGATTTATTTTTAAAAAGTTGTTTTCGTTTTTACAGGCAATTCTCCAGGTTTTACACGGATCGATTGAAAGGCTTTGTTTCGGGAATAGATATTTCATAAAAGTTGATTTATTTTATGAAGTTGACCTCATTTTCACAGGAAACTATTCAGGTTTTACACGTATCGGTTGAAGAGCTTTGATTCAGCATGTGATATTTCATAACAGATGATTTATTTTAAGAAAATTGACGTAATTTTTACAGGAAATATTTAAGTTTCACACGGATCGAATGGAACGTTTTTGTTTCAGAATGTGACAGTTCATAAAACATGTAAAATATCATTTATCTTAAGAAAGTTGTCCACATTTTTACAGGAAATTATTGAGGTTTAAAACGGATCGGTTGAAAAGCTTTGTTTCAGAATTTGATAGTTAATAATTATATTTTTTATTTTTAAATACTAAAATAGAGTTGCAGATATTTTTTTTCTTTACATTGGTCTGCAGATCGTTTTCCTATAGGTTGCACTTATTAAAACGATTTTTTCACAAACCTCGTTCCTTTTGGGAGAATTTAATTTTCAGAGATACTTTGTTGTGTTCACCAGGTCGTTTAAAGATAAGATCTTTTTGTTTCATCTCTTAGATACACAAATTGAAAATGTTACCTTTATAAATACACATGGGTAACGACCAGATTGAATTATGTAGAAGACCCAGAAGTGTAGGAATGGGTAGTACAGAATACTAGTATTAGTTTTAAATCTTCGAATTTCGAATTTCAAGGTATATAAATGTTGAAAATATACCTTCTTTTGTTTTGACCATTGCACCTTAACTTGCAACGTCAATCGTGAAATCATCAGTCACCTTTTTAGAAATATTAAGGTCTTGTCTTATCCACTGATTGTAATAACAAAGACCTTATTATCACATACAAGGTTAAATAGTCTTGTACTTTTGATTCAGACTACTGGCAAAGTCGAAGGTTATCCTCAGGTTATAAAGAGCACTCTATATTGTAGGTTTTAAAATAGGTAACTATCATCAAGATTTACTAGGTATCAGATTCTGAAGATTGTTATAGTGTACAGACACAGGATTAAATCATGTATACAATGGGCCAATTAACCAGTAATCATCACTCCTTAAAAAGTTTATCTGTTTTTAACGCTTACCTTTCTCAAAGAGCAAAAGCAAAGGCCGATCACTTTCTTGTGAAATGATATCAAAGGAGTTGGTTCATTAAATGATAATTTTGCTGAAAAGTATAAGCGCTTTACTCACTGTGTCTAAACCACACCGGCAAAATTTGCTCGGAGTCGATGGTATCTAACATCCGGCACAATGACGGAACACCAATAGACAAAAGAAAGGTAGGTTTCTCCTTATTTTTTTTATCTTTTTTATGATATCGAAGAATATATATACATATACAACTATTTTCTATTGTGAGTTGCAATATTTTCTACAACCGTTCTATATTAACGGAGAAATAAGTCAAAATGCATGTCAAAATGACGAATTGAGTGGACCTTGCCTCGAAATTGTTTAATTTCTCGTTAAATTGTTCACATTGTACGGAAAGAAAGGTACGGGAAGATATATATTGACACGGAGATTGCAAATTTAATTATTATGAGCATCTCAATAATTGTATTTCTGTGTATGGAACGAAAGAAAAGGGTCATGTAAAATTAAAATAAACCGGTTTCGTCAATGTTGTTACTACACAATCACCCGGTTTCGTCTATATATATCACCCGGTTTTTTTTGTGTGTTTTTTTTAACAAACAATTGATGAAAAGAAACTTTGGCACGGATCTGAACATTGTCTTTCGAGAATTTAAATATATATTTATTGTAAAGTAAACTTGGCGTGTTAAAATCTATTTTAAACGGGCACTTTTGGACATAGTTAATTATGATAATACACATTTTCCTAATAATAGGCGTATCCCTTATTTCACTTAACTTCAAACTAATTTTAAATGGAATATAAATACTGAATAGCAAACACTGGTATCTAATTATTTTGTAACATTATTATATTTTCTTTGTTTATAATAGTAGTATGTAAAGATGAAAAATAAAAGGATGTGTTTTGATTGTGCCATAATTTTAATTTACTATACTATATTATATACACTTAGTTTACAATATTTACTATCAATTATTAATACATTTATGCATTCAATCATTGACGAACAGTCCCAAACCGACTATAGTCTATACTGTTCTGCACAAATTAATCATACATGCAGTCCTGCCAGATTTTCTGGTACTATATATACTGTGTTACTTGCGCACTAAATCGAGTTTTCACACTTAAGCATCCATAACATAGCAGTGAGATTTGTAACTTTCTCGTGATGGCGTCCGTAAAATTTACGAAGGGATGATTTCAACTTCACCATTTGGAACTCTTGGTTTAATAGCTTCCTTGTGAGCAGCAAACCTCTATCAAGAAAATCATGATAGGAAATGCAAGCACGGGAATATCGTATCAATTGGGAGATATATACCCCGTATGCAGGTGCTGCCGGAATGTTGCTACTTAGAAATGGAAAGTTCACAATTGGAAAGCTGAAATCATCTCTTTTGTCGTAAAGTTTTGTTTTTAACCGACCCTCATTGTCAATTTCTAGATGTAAGTCAAGATATGAAGCCGACTTAACTGTATCTGTAGTATCCTTTATCTCTAGTTCGATGGGATAGATGCGTTCCACATAGTCACCAAATTTTGAATTGTTTAGTGAAAGAACATCATCTATATAGTGGAAAGTAGAGTTAAAGGATATTGCTAACTTCTTATTTAAGTTCCTGCACTAAGTCAGCCTCATAATAATAAAGAAACAAGTCGGCAAGTAGAATGGCACAGTTTGTAAAATATATCCCTTTTTAAGTCGAATAAGATATATCATTTCCAGGCGAAATAAGGTGATGCAGTGAATGTCAATTGGAAACCATCCCAAGTTCAGTTTGTGTTTTCAGGTCCGTAAACGTGTGTTAAACCATATACGTCCGTGTACATTTACGCCAAACATTTTTCATTTGAAAAATGCTCGAGGTTAGCAATTTCAATATTTTGTCCTTCAGAAGGAGATTGAAATTTGTTTCTTTTCTAAAATCAAATTCAAATGTTTTAATTTATTCAAACTGTTGATAAAATCAAATCTTTTAAAGACAAACTTATCATTACTTTTAATATTATCCTCGTGAAATTAAATAATGTAATGTCATGAAAATTACAAATTTCAAATCTCATAACGAAAATGATGTTTCAGAAGTGACTTCAACAGATGTTTGTTACATTTATCAAACCAATTAATTTTAAAATTTGTAGAGTATTTTGCAAAATCTATTTGTTCAGCTTAAAATGAAAAATGTTTGGCGAAAATATACACGGTCTCATATAGTCATATTTTTAAATTTTCAGTAAGAATCGCACCCAAATTTTGTTCTACATTCGGTGCATTTAAGAAAACGATTATAATGATATTTTTATGCCCCACCTACGATAGTAGAGGGGCATTATGTTTTCTGGTCTGTGCGTCCGTTCGTCCGTCCGTTCGTTCGTCCGTTCGTCCGTCTGTCCCGCTTCAGGTTAAAGTTTTTGGTCGAGGTAGTTTTTGATGAAGTTGAAGTCCAATCGACTTCAAACTTGGTACACATGTTCCCTATGATATGATCTTTCTAATTTTAATGCCAAATTAGAGATTTTACCCCAATTTCACGGTCCACTGAACATAGAAAATGATAGTGCGAGTGGGGCATTCGTGTACTGAGGACACATTCTTGTTATTGTATGATTTGTGCGGAATTGCACTGGGATTGAACTGAATTATTAGCAAAATCTTTAATCATTTACCTAAGTACGCATTTTGTTCATTAAGAAATTAGTTCACTGGTATTTGAGTTAATATTAAAACGAGTTAAAATGCATTTTTGAAACTGTGTGTCGATCATGCTCAATATCTAAACTGACAGGCATTACATCTGAGTTCTAAATGCAAATAATGAAATGTAAGAGTGACAGATTTGATAGAAAATCAGGTGTTGCATACTGAAACTTGTTGACAGAAAATCATTTGAAACATTGCTAAACTATAAACTTCTGGTGAGTTTTATATGAATGTACACAATACCGCTAGTCTTGAGTCGTTGCAGCTTAAATATAAGTTGTGTATGATTGCCTTTATTGATACTTTTTTGGTTTAATAAAACATGTGTTTTATTGAATTACTTCATAACAGTTGCAAGTTGATTTATTTTTAAAAAATTGTTTTCGTTTTTACAGGAAATTCTTCAGGTTTTACACGGATCGATTGAAAGGCTTTGTTTCGGGAATAGATATTTCATAAAAGTTGATTTATTTTATGAAGTTGACCTCATTTTCACAGGAAACTATTCAGGTTTTACACGTATCGGTTGAAGAGCTTTGATTCAGCATGTGATATTTCATAACAGATGATTTATTTTAAGAAAATTGACGTAATTTTTACAGGAAATATTTAAGTTTCACACGGATCGAATGGAACGTTTTTGTTTCAGAATGTGACAGTTCATAAAACATGTAAAATATCATTTATCTTAAGAAAGTTGTCCACATTTTTACAGGAAATTATTGAGGTTTAAAACGGATCGGTTGAAAAGCTTTGTTTCAGAATTTGATAGTTAATAATTATATTTTTTTTTATTTTTAAATACTAAAATAGAGTTGCAGATATTTGTTTTCTTTACATTGGTCTGCAGATCATTTTCCTATAGGTTGCACTTATTAAAAACGATTTTTTCACAAACCTCGTTCCTTTTGGGAGAATTTAATTTTCAGAGATACTTTGTTGTGTTCACCAGGTCGTTTAAAGATAAGATCTTTTTGTTTCATCTCTTAGATACACAAATTGAAAATGTTACCTTTATAAATACACATGGATAACGACCAGATTGACTTATGTAGAAGACCCAGAAGTGTAGGAATGGGTAGTACAGAATACTAGTATTAGTTTTAAATCTTCGAATTTCGAATTTCAAGGTATATAAATGTTGAAAATATACCTTCTTTTGTTTTGACCATTGCACCTTAACTTGCAACGTCAATCGTGAAATCATCAGTCACCTTTTTAGAAATAGTAAGGTCTCGTCTTATCCACTGATTGTAATAACAAAGACCTTATTATCACATACAAGGTTAAATAGTCTGGTACTTTTAATTCAGACTAGGTTATCCTCGGGTTATAAAGAGCACTCTATATTGTAGGTTTTAAAATAGGTAACTATCATCAAGATTTACTAGGTATCAGATTCTGAAGATTGTTATAGTGTACAGACACAGGATTAAATCATGTATACAATGGGCCAATTAACCAGTAATCATCACTCCTTAAAAAGTTTATCTGTTTTTAACGCTTACCTTTCTCAAAGAGCAAAAGCAAAGGCCGATCACTTTCTTGTGAAATGATATCAAAGGAGTTGGTTCATTAAATGATAATTTTGCTGAAAAGTATAAGCGCTTTACTCACTGTGTCTAAACCACACATTTGCTGGTATTTGTATTCGATGGTATCTAACATCCGGCACAATGACGGAACACCAATAGACAAAAGAAAGGTAGGTTTCTCCTTATTTTTTTTATCTTTTTTATGATATCGAAGAATATATATACATATACAACTATTTTCTATTGTGAGATGCAATATTTTCTACAACCGTTCTATATTAACGGAGAAATAAGTCAAAATGCATGTCAAAATGACGAATTGAGTGAACCTTGCCTCGAAATTGTTTAATTTCTCGTTAAATTGTTCACATTGTACGGAAAGAAAGGTACGGGAAGATATATATTTATTTCAGAGTTGACAGTGTTTATTTTTTTATTTTTGCTTATGTGCTGTGTCTATATACATGTACCCTGTCTTTGAAATATATAACGTGGCTTTTTACTTTTATATCCTGTCATTTTGTAATTGTGCTATTGTAAATTTTGTATTCTTGTCCTTCATTCTTGTCAATATGCTTTGTCTCTATCCTTTTTTTTGTGCATCTTTTTTTACATATATGCTGGTTGTAATAGTGATTCATATAATAACACAATGTTGACTGCTGTACCCTTATGTTTTACAATTTTACCTATTATATCTGTTTGTTTTCATCTTCGCTAGCCAAGGGTTACGATCCACTCCCGCTCTCTTCACCCTTGGCGGATTGAGATAACATTTCGGAGACACAAGGTAAGGATTTTTATTGGTTGCAGTCAAAAATCACTGCATCCAATCAAAATGCGCCTATAACATGATCACGTGTACATGTAGAAAGTGTTTGTAAACAATTGCCACGTGTTTTTTGTGCAACAAGCCTTTACATCCCTAAACAAACGACTATATTTAATGAAAACTTGAATGTTTTTAATCAACAAATAGAAGTTCCTGTGTATGTTTCATGCACAAATGCATGAATGTTGACGTATGCTTCTATTTCCGGCTTTACCAAGTGTGTAGAATCTAGACGCTACCGTGTTTTTACTTCCAAATTGAAGAGTTCAAGTGCTACCATTGGTCAAGACTAATGTATTCAGAATTGTCGTGATTTTTATCTTCCGATAGATGGCGCAACATTGTTATCACAAACGTTGGCTCAATCCGCCAAGGATGAAGAGAGCGGGAGTGGATCGTAACCCTTGGCTAGCGAAGATGGTTTGTTTTGTGCACACATCGTTGTCAATGCAATGAAACTGGATGCGACTGTCATACAAGTGAGAAGTTTAGCTAGCTTAACAACTAGTTTTAATCCTCCTTTTTCTACATAAAGAAATACATGTGCCAAGTCCGAAATTTAACAGTTGTTATCAATTCGTTTGATGTGTATGAGCTTTTTGATTTCGCCATTTGATTAGAGACTTTCCGTTTGGTGAATGTTCCTTGGAGTTCAACATTTTTTTTAATTTCACTTTTAAATATTATTGCAGTTTAATGGAAAACATGAAAAGAATTTTAATAAAAACTTGCATACTGCCGTCTTTTGATGGAAAAAAATATTCACAATAGAATGCAATGAATAGAAGAACGGTTAGAAAAACATGTAGAAAACAAAATGATCAACATCAACATACTTTAAGAAAAAGTCTGAAAAACAGACCTATAAGTCAGAAACGTTGGGTTCAGAGGTTGTTGTTTGTTGATGTTATTCAGAAATGTTTCTAGTTCTCGTTTGATATATAGATTTTGTAAATGGTTTTTCCGTTTGCATGGTTTCACAGTAGTCATTTTTTGGGCCCTTTATTGCATTGTGAGATGAGGCCCGTGTTTAGGACCGTACTTTGACCTATAATGGTGTACTTTAACAAATTAGGATTTGGATGGAGAGTTGTCTCATTGGTATTCATACCATATCTTTTGATATGTTACCAATGTATTTACAAACAAGCCATTTTAACTACACTGTTTAAATGACCCGAAAGATCTCATATTTTTTGAAATTTTTCAATGAGGCACTTAAACGGGTTTTACAGAAACAAATCTTATTCATGTCTCTCACTTTTCAGCAGCTGTTTAGTCGTTAAAAGAGGTTATATATTATACTAAAAGAGGGACGAAAGATACCAAAGGGACAGTCAAACTCATAAATCTAAAACAAACTGACAACGCCATGGCTAAAAATGAAAAAGACAAACAAACAACAGCACACACGACACAACATAGAAAACTAAAAAATAAACAAGTCGAACCCCACCAAAAAACTAGGGGTTATCTCAGGTGCTCCGGAAGGGTAAGCAGATCCTGCTCCACATGCGGCACCCGTCGTGTTGCTTATGTGATAAAAAATCCGGTAAATGGTCTAATTCGGTAGGTCACATTCATGAAAGGGAAGGGGATTGTAGTTACGATGTAAGGAACATATCCGATATCATTTGTGAAACGGTTATTCCATAACGGTCAACCAACTCGTGATGGCGTCCGTAAAATTTACGAAGGGATGATTTCAACTTCACCATTTGGAACTCTTGGTTTAATAGCTTCCTTGTGATTTAATATCAATTTGATTGTTTGATTTAACTGTTACTCAGTTTTCTGTTCAAACGTAAAAATTAAAACTAGCCAAAAAACGGAAGTTCAAATCTTTATCAAGGGGTAGAATGGGGATTTTTTTCTAAACATATTCCATCCCTACATTACAAACTACAAACTTGTCTGAACAAAGTGCTCTGAATTATTTAAATCCTTAAGAACTGAAAAGGGCCGTTGAAAATTTTGCAACACGGATACTTTGCTATTACAAACATGACCAAATGTAACTGCAATCGGTAACATTAATATTGAAAAAAACACTATGTGATTTTGCAAATCATTTTTGAATTGAAATAATTCTATACGACTATTTTTTTTTTTTTTATTTAAAACATCAATGAATGGAAATACGTCTTCATTAAAAATCCCATTTTGATTGTCCTTTATGGACAATATATGGACGTGATCAATTATCACAGGACAAATTATATGTAATACGTCTTTGAAAATGTACTTAAATAATCTCGCATTAATTAACCATACATGTAGCACTATTGTGGGTTTATGTACAAGATTGAATGTTTTATTTAACCGGGACTCAGTTAAAATGTTCAAATGAAAACCCCGCCACATTCTTTATGCATGTGCCTGTCCAAAGTTCTGAGCCTGTAATTCAGTGGTTGTCATTTGTTTATGTTTAATATATTTGTTTTGGTTTACACAAGCAAGAGTGTAAAAAACTGGTAGAAATCATTTAAAACATTAAAACTGAAAGGGACATTTAAGGGTTAGCCACAAGGATACTTTGCTATTACCCAGTGCAACTTCAATCGACAAAATAATTATCAAAAAAACTACTTTGTGTTTCCGCAAATTATTTTTAAATTGAAATAAATTCAATATGACTATTATTCTATTTATAACATTAATAGATAGAAATACATCTATAGTTAAAAAAAAAACATTCCCATTTTCCTCCCTTGAACAATAGACGGACGTGAGACATGAACACAGGACAAATTATATGAAAATCCCGCATGAAATACGTCTTTCAAAATGTACTGGAATAAACTCGTATCAAATTACTATATCATTTTTTTCACTTGTCAATTTTATTTACCACGCAAGCACAGTTGTAGCCATTTAAACCTTTTTTACCCTCTTTTTTCTCTCTTTTTTGTCTCCAGCTCAAAAGTATGTGTGACTAGTTATTGCTGAATGATGTAAAAAAGTATGATACACATTTTTGTAAGTTTTTATATTAAATTCGAAGTAAAATATAAAAGTCTGTAAAACAAACCTGTTCAATGACATTTATATATAAAGTAAGACCTGTCGGTATAATCAATCCGTATTCGTTTTATAAGGTAGATATTTTATCATATAAAAGAAAAGGAAAACATAAAAATTTCTGCGCTTCATCAAATAGTCATGCATCACTGAAAACAAGAAAGAAAAAAGGAAAACTAATTAACACATACGTAATACATTTATTTTTCCACAGTTCAAATTTAATTTTCATTCTCATTTTTAAATGATTTAACCTCATGTTAGTTTCAAACTGCAGAGAATAGTAACGTTTTAAAACTGTATTCACATAACCTAAAAGCCAAAAAAGGCAATGCAATTCAAACTTTAATACTGAAACTAATTATTATCAATACTAATATATATTTTCTAAATTAGGGCATTCTTACCAGGACAATGACATATTTTGTTTTTTATGCGGACAAAGAAACATCATAAATACTGTATCCCGACAAAATCACATCAAACCTAAACAGACCAGAGAAAATGGAAGGTGAGAAAATTAAGACATATATTTAACAAAGAAATGTTCGAATTGTTTTAGACTACTAGTCACTGAAAAAAACACATTTCATGAAATTCGTTTTCCGAATAATAGAATCTACTTATGACTTCTGACTCGAATAAAATATCAAGCTGTTAATCAATATAGTAGGACTTTATCTGGTGTGACAGTATGCACTGGAAATTTTTTATGTTTAATAGTTATGCATAGGATAACAGCTTAGCAATGGCCTCAAATATGTGATGATTAATTGTATTTTGCGATTAATTATCTATTTTTAGTTTTAACAAAGTACTAAAAAAATAGAGACAATTTAAACTAAAACCCACAAACGGATTATGTTTACTATCATACTGTTTCATTAATTCTGCGCCTCGAAGCGTAATTTTCTTTATATCCTTTTATTTTAATATTATTCTGAGAAATTGTAAATATCGATCAATCTGCCGGCGGCAATTCTTATCTCTAATATCAAACAACAAATAGCAAACCGACCGCTTATGATTGTTACTTACCGAATATACTTGTATATTAAACGAGGTACTCAACATATACGTTCTTAAAATGACCATTAGTTGCAAATTTTGATGTTCAATCTAAATAGGTGATGTTCTTTCACTTAATAATTCAAAATTTGCGGAGTATGTTGAACACATCTATCCAATCAAACTAGAGATAAAGCATACAACAGATAGAACGAAGTCTGCATTATATCTTGAGTAACATCTAGCATTTGACAATGAGGGTCAGTTGAAAACAAATCTAATGACAAAAGAGATTATTTCAGCTGCCAAATTGTGAACTTTCCATTTATATGTAGCAGCATTCCAGCAGCTCCTGCATACGGAGTATATATCTTTCACTGGTGTGATATTCCCGGGTTGAAATCTCGAATCATAATCGATGTCATTGATAGAGGGTTACTGCTCACAATGAAGCTATTAAAGCAAGAGTTCCAAAATGGTGAAGTTGAAATCATTCCTTCGCAATTGGTACGGACGCCATCACGAGTTGCTTGACCGTTATGAAGTACCCGTTTCACAGATGATAGCGGGTATGTTCATAACAACAACCCTGTTCCCTTTTTAAGAAAGTGACCTACCAAATTTTACTTTTGACCGGGATTGGTACATAAGTAACAGGACGGGTGCTACATGTGGATCTGCTTACGCTTACGGAGCACCTGATATCAAGTTTATGGTTGGGTATATGTTCCTTAATTTGATTGTTGTGTTTTGTGTACCATTGGTTGTTTGTTGGACCTTTTTTTTTCTAACCATGGTGTTGTCCGTTTATTTTTTATTTATAAGTATAAAGGTCCCTCTGGAGCTGATATATGTTTGTACGATATTTTCTATTTCGGTTTGTTTTTGTGTTACCTCCCTTTAACTTGCTGATATATTTATTTCATGTTTTGAGGAAACAGTGTATGCCGATGTTTGAATAGGCAGTAATTAAATGTTTAATTATACTGTAGGTGCTGTTTTACTTTTAGTAAATAGTTCATGCCCAGACAATACTTTTTAAAACTATTAATCGATACACAATCTTTTAACGAGGGAAAATCTTTGCTTCCAGTAAAAGAGAAGCGAAATTCGAAATAAACTGACAATGCCATGGAATTTAAAAAAAAATACCAAAAAAAATACAAACAACAGCTAAACTGGAATGAAAAACACGAACCCCCTCAAGAACTAAGCTGGTCTTTAGTGCTCCGGTAGGTTACGTGTGGCCACCATAGTTATACTTAAAAATATGTAATAAAGTTTAATTTGGTAGGTCACATTTGAGAAAAAGAAGACTGGATTACGTTCACAAAAAATCGAACATATCCGTATGTGAAGAAGATAGTCCGAATAACCTGTATCCTACCAGCAAATGGTTGGGTTTGTTTTTACAATTCACCGTTTATATTTAACTGTCATAGCCTTTTTCATACACTTTTGTAAAATGTAGTGTCTTTACGCGTCTATGAAATATAAAGGAAATGCGTACTAAACAGTTTTATGATATGTAATACTTTGGTTGAATTATCAAAATTTGATCGAAAACCAATGCATTAAGACATCTTAACACTGGTCTCATTTTCATCCCCCTTGGCTTTTTTTTTGTGTGTCAATGTTTGTGTTTTAAACTTCCTCATACTTGTTATTTCATCACCATAATCATGATAATAACCAAATCTTTAAATTTAAATAGTGTAAACAATAGATTTAAGAACCTATTTAAATTGATTATTCAATTGTATCTATAAACATTTCGTAGTGAAAAATACGATAAAGGGATAATTCAGGAACCACCTATATTTTTTTAAATATGATTTTAAAAGTTAAAAAAAATGAAAAAAAATGCAAAATGATCAAACATCAGCGTTTATAAACAAACACACATACTTTACATGTGAAAGAACCAAGAGTATTGTAAATAATTAGCAAATCATTCATTATAAAATTATAGAAAAAAAGATAAAAAAAAACTGTGTCTGTAGTTAATATTGCTTGGTTTAGTCTTGAATTGAAGAATATATTCCATGATGAATACAATTTAATATGATCAAAAACTAGTTCGTTAGAATGTCATCAAAACATCATTATAGTACTTGATAGCACATATTTACCAATTAGACAAAATGAACACTTTTTGATTAACAACCTTTATGAAATGGGATTAAATCAAACATGTCAAATGATGACAACAGTTTTACAACACCTTATGCAAATATATCAGTGAAACTGACATCTATACTCACTCATATTACATCTTTTTATTTTTGTTTTGAAGTAAGACTTAAGGGAGGTGGATTTTTTGGGGATTTTTCAAATGAATTTTCTGGAATATTATAAAGAAGAATTAATCAAAAATTACTTTGTCAAAAACATGACGAAAAGCCTTCATAACTCATATTTTTGAAATTAAGGCAAAATGCAGAAAGTGAATATGTCCACACGATTAAGTAAACTTTAACACAAATGATTAGCAATCAGCCCTTTTTAATACCAGAATGACGCAATTTGTCTCCACTATTAACACATGTTACAGTGAAATTGTCTTTCTTTTACCCAGCTGGCTCTCCTCTAACATTATATACTTTTTATATACACCTGTACTGTTTATGGATGTGTATATCTTTGTCCTTTTAAACATTCATATTTTCTTCGTGCCTTATTGATTTAAAAAGAAAACATTTTTTATTTGATTGTTGGTTAAAAATAGACACGAAAGTAGATTTAAAACGAAATGGAAATACCCAGCTGAATTGCTTAAACAAAATGGCAGGTACGTAATTTTAAAAGAATCCCCAATTTCTATAAAATACTACTACTTAGACACGAGCAGACGAAAGCCGTTAGTTAAAAAAAATATTTATTTATAATGAATTTGGAAACAAGTTATTACAATTAATACTAATCCATTTCACTTTACTGGTGCGAGTGCTGCCTTATAGCGACATTAGCCTGCTCTTTTTCGAAATCTTCAAGGGACTTTTTTTTACTACCCCCTACCTCGAATAAAAGGTTACCACAGATTGCAATGTAAACAATATGCACATGTTTATTTACTGGTACCATTCCCAAGTTATGTCTCCGTGAGATGGAACACAGAGAGCATAACTGGGAACCAGTATGTAACCATGAATTTTTTATGAATATTCAAGATCTCCACAAAAGAGGCGTGGTTTGAGCAACAGCTGTATTTACAAAGTGCAACCTATAATGAGTTTTATACAGTTTAACCATTTGATCAGTATCACGAATTATCATAATTATTGCAAATCCGGCAATCATTTGATTCCTAATATTGCGATGTTTTTATTCCTGTTTTGTTTTTTTTATCTTCAACTTGAATATTTGACTATCACTTTCAAATTCGTATCTTCTTCCTCTCTTTTGAAATAGTTAAAACAATTGTATTGCAACCACTAGTAGATCTATGTTAACATCAATATCAGGGATAATGTATTTATAAAATAAATCTTTTTTTTTTATGACGTGTTTATTTCAGACACAGAAACAAAAACCATCTCATTAGCACTGTATCGTTATATGTGTCAGAACATAGTTGGATCAGAGAATCATGTTAAAAATTTGAGATTGATGAATACTGTCAGGGATAATATGAAAAGCAAATCGTTTATCACCTTTATCACAAGTGGAAGTTTTGGTGAAGGACTTGAGATGAGAGGAAGTGATTTAGATATAATGTGTGTAAATAAAAATATGGAGGTCTATGAAAACGTCCAAACGTCTTTAAATTCAAAAGATTTATATTTGTCAATGGATACAGTTGATGTAAAAGCTGGTTTCGCTCAGTTGCAAGTTAAAAAAAATTATAGTCAAAGTCTATTTGAATACTTTGAAGAACATAATGGAAAAAATTATTTTTCGAGCACATTACATAAACAAGCAGTCCTGCTTAATTCAAATAATGTAATACATGGGCCATGTATATCTGACAAAGACGGAACATATGACTGTGTCCTGTGCTTACATTGTACTTCATGGATATCACAAGCATCACAGTGGATAACAAGATCAAATAACTCATGGCCAAGTTACAAGGTCAAACAAAGTGTTATAAAACATGGAGTACTTTTTGTACCAGTAGGAGTAAAGGGATCACCAAAAGAGAATATAGAATGGCGAATTTCTTTTTCTGTTGGTGAAAAATTTCTTATTAATACTTTTACACATACACAACTGTTATGCTATGCCCTCCTGAAAATTCTTTTGAAAGATGTAATATCAACCTACACCGAATGTGAAGATTTACTCTGTTCATACTTCTTGAAAACAATTATGTTCTGGATATCAGAAGAATTACCACAATCAATATGGAAACCAGAAACTCTTATACATTGTTTTATGCGATGTTTAAGAAGACTGATTTATTCTGTTGACTATTCAATTTGTTTACATTACTTCATTCCAGAAAACAACTTGTTTGAGAACAAAATAGAGGGACGCGCTCGTAGAATACTGTTAGATAAACTTTATAAGCTGCATAGTTACGGATGGCGATGCATCTTATTTTCAGATCAATTATCTAATTTTCAGATATCAATGTGGATGAGTCATATCGAACCACAATCATTGCATACTATCGAGTTAGCAAAAACTGTTCATTCAAAATTATCAAATTTGTCTAATGATATGTCCAATGTTGTTTTTGAGCAGGACACTATTATATACAAAAGAGGAATATATCAGATTATTTCCTGTCACCAATCGTCACTAAAATACTTAAAAACATACTTCTTGTCAGTGTTGTGTGGACAATATGTGCAGTACGTTCAACTGAATAGTTCTAGAAATAGAAATAAACATCAATACAAACAAAACAAATCCTGTCTTTGTACTCTCCTGCAAAATATTTATCATGACAGTGTATCTGGATGGCTGATGTTAGCTTCGTTTTTCTATAAGGTAAAACAATATAATAATGCATTACACATCATCGCATATTCGATATCGAAATGTACCCCCGAAAAAGTATGCCGCAATATGGATATGTCGGATAGTCAATATCGATTTTCCGACTTGCAATTATCCAAGAAAACAAGTTTCGTACAATTATGGAAAATAATGCTTGTAGATGTTATGAAATTTAGAAGAAACTCATTGCTTATACCAAATGAACTACAAATGGAAGTGGAAAATGGAGTATATTTTATTTCCTCTATAGTGTATGCTTATTTTCTAATGTTTTTATGTCATTATCATCTAAATAATTTCGGACAATGTCTGGATTGTCTACACACTTTACAACTTGTCATAGCAGAACACTACTTGATAGACAAAGATTCAAGTTTCAATTTACTGTATGCATCATACGATATTCTTGGAATTGCTTTTCAGTTATTAAGAGACAGTGAATCAGCCCGACAAGCATTTATGCAGTCAGTTTAAATATTTCCGGATCAACGATATAACACTTCTTTTAAGAGACTTACACTTATGAACTCGTTATGATGTTTGTGTATTAAGTTAAACAACTTGTAAAAGACTGTAAAACACATTTCACATTTAATTCAATTATATGGATTTTTTTTTTTGATTTTTTACCACTTACCCAAATTTTTCTGTAGTTTATTTGTTGAAAAAAACCCACAAAAACCAAATAGCATAAACAAGATGGAAAGCCTTAAATGAATATTTGAAAAACCAAATTAATTGCCTGACAAAATGTGTTCAAAAGTGTGTACTTTATTTCATCTTTTCAATATATTTTACTCGGAAACGACCATTGTATACTTTTGAGTTGAAATTAGACCTTCATTGATTTATTCTTTTTTTTATTATTATTTGCTTTATATGCTTTTATGCCGATTATGCTTCCGTTTTAGCCAAACCCTTTTCACCTGATTTTACAAGTTGTTTTTGTGTTATTTTTAAACATCATCGTCATAGAATGAGGCTAGCACATACATTGTTAACTACCAATAACTGGTATTATTATACAATGTACTTCAGGTCAAAATGCCAGATTTTTCATTAAATAGTAAAAGAGGGACGAAAGACACCAAAGGGACAGTCAAACTCATAAATCTAAAACAAACTGACAACGCCATGGCTTAAAATGAAAAAAAACATACAAACAAAAGTACACATGACACAACATGGAAAACTAAAGAATAAACAACACGAACCCCACAAAAAACTAGTGGTGATCTCAGGTGCTCCAGAAGGGTAAGCAGATCCTGCTTGACATATGGCACCCGTTGTGTTGCTTATGTGATAACAAATCCGGTAAATAGTCTAATTCGGTAGGTCACATTCATGAAAGGGAAGGGGATTGTAGTTACGACGTTTGGAACATATCCGATATCATTTGTGAAACGGTTATTCCATAACGGTCAACCAACTCGTGATATGATAATTAACTCTATCCAAGGGCTTAGTGGGGAACAATTTTTTAAGCGTTAATTTAAGCATTTATTTCCTTATTTTCTCTTTGCATTCAATGTATTTGAATATAAAAAAAAACGGAGTCCACATTTGACAATGTTTTCTCGGAGTAACATCTGCTCTATCACCCTCTCAGCTATGTCTTATTTATATACTAGTCAAGGTGCGACAACGACTTGCGCACATGTTTAACTCAACCATTTGTTTTCCTTTGATTCACTCCTCATTCTATTAGATAAAGGCAATAGTAGTATACCGCTGTTCAAAACTCATAAATGGATAGAAAAAAACAAATCCGGGGAGAAACAAAAAGTGGAAAACAACGACACAACATTAACATGTAATACACAGACACTAACTAAGCATTAGACAAAGTCAGACGTGAATAACAAATATAACATCAATACTAAATACATGAATTTGGGATAGCAAAGTACCGTGACACGTCTTATAGTAATGTGAATTCACACTCAGATATAAGAGGAAACAAACGACACAAAAGAAACACAACGTTTAAATTTCTATTAAACAGGACCATTTAGAGCTTACTATAAGATATCGGTATAGTATTGGATATAGTACACAAAAATGAAAGCTAACACTTCAATATTATAATATTTTCATATAAATAATAGGAAAGGTTCGCCACCTCTACATAAAAATGTGATTTTATTGAATTTTACAAAAATATTTTTATTTTTAACATAGCCTCTCCCATTTTATTTTTTTCAGTATTTTCCGTGTCTCCCGTAAATGTTACCATAGAGCCATTGTTAAAGATTTTTGAGTACGATGATAATTTGTGGTATTTTAGATTTGTGACAGACAAATGAACTATGCAAACAAATGTTATTACTGAAATGTGATTTTTTTTAAAGATTTGGTCAAGCCTTCAAGGTTAAGGACACGCCAAATTTTTCATCAATTTCCATCAAGTTGTCCGTGTCTCCCGTAAATGTTACCACGTCCGAATTGAACGAATTTTGCACGGAACGTGAATGTAACGTTATAATATATAATTGTATTTCCCATTTACTGAAAGTGTAGCATGTTGTCTCTTTAGCATATGACACGTTCTGTGTGATGATATTATTTTGGGGATATTTTTTTTGAATAATTATTTAAATCAACAAGACAATTTGACTTCCATCAAAATTTTTTAGGCCATTTGCTGATCGTAAAAGCGTCGGATTTATAAAAGTATCATGCAAAAGATTAGGTATTTTTAATGCAAAAGAATTGCATTTTAAACCAAGTGACACAGAAATTAACAACTGTAGGTCACCATACGGCCTTCAGCCTATACTGCATAGACAGCTCTAAAAGCATGATTCAATCATGATTTTCTTGATATGATCCAGCGATTTTCATGTGTTACTTTACATGTAAATTTATCAAAATGTTATTCTAAATTTTCGAATGAATATATATGTAGCACAAGCTTTAAACATGCCGAAGCTTTCGTTTTTGGATTCTAGTAACATAGATGCGTCTGTTAGTACGATTGTATATGTTGTATACAATAAAAGTCATTTCTACGCATCCGACAAACAGACGCATTTGAAATTACTCATTATATTTCAAGGACTGTCGATCACTTTTTAATTTTAAATAAAATCAACAATTCTAAACTGCCGTTTTCGTTTTAAAATCTGAGGATGAAACTAGAATTATAGATAAAGCAAACAGAGGATAAATAGTAGCTGTTGCTGCGATTGACCTGAACAAGGATTATTTTTCATTATAATCTTCTTGAAAGACACATATTTACGATGTTGATAATATAATTTAAAGATCCTGAATTTATATTCGCGAACTGTAGTTAGAAAACTAGTTGAAGGTGGGTTAATAACATTTATACTCTTAAAGCACAAAAAGATTTGGTACTGGCTGTTTCCAATCGATATAAATGCCTAGTCCTAGATACTTGTGATGACGGAATTCTGAGAATCATAGAGGATATATAAATGCATTTTGCAACAATTGACATGCTTGAGCAGTGACAAATATTTGAAATTTACACTTTCATTTTGTTAAGAATATGATGTCAAACATATATACTAGTAATCAGTCATGTAATACCCCAGTCCCACTAGGCCACGATCGCACAATGATCTTTGAATAAAATGCAAATTTTGATGATCGTAGTGCGATCATGTAGATCGCAGTAAGGTCGTATCACGGTCTTGGTGAGGTCTTCAAGATCGTGAAGAGCGTGGCCAACTTTGAACATGTTCAAAACAATCGTGGTGCGGTCGTGGCAAAATCAGGTCGTAGTAGAAGCGTAGTGAGAGCGCACTAAGATCGTAGTAAGATCGCAAAGGTCGCTGTACAATCGTAGCGAGAGCGTAGCGAAAGCGTGATTCTATTCGGAGAGATTGCTCTACGATCGCACAGCGACGTTATCACGACCTCACTACGACCATAACGTTCTCACTGCGACCCAACTACGCTTCCACTACGACTATACCACGCTGTTCACGACCATAGTACGATTCTAGCACGCCCTTGCCGTCCTCATCACGCTCTTCTTACGACCTGACTACGTTCAAACTACGACCATCATTCTCATTGTCATTTTCACATAAAATATATAAAAAAGGTCCCTAGCTTTTGTTTGTTTGAATGTTATTATCCATTTGCTCTAACGGCTCAACCATGCTTCTCGTTTTTATATAGATTAGACCGTTGGTTTTCCTGTTTAAATGGTTTAACACTAGTAATATTTTGGGTCCTTTATAGCGTGCTGATTGATGTGAGCCAAGGCTCCGTGTTGAAAGCCGTACCTTGGCCTATAATGGATTTTTATAATTTGTTACTTTGATAGAGAGTTGTCTCATTGGCACTCATACCACATCTTCCTATATATATTGATACATCTATGTCATCTCTGCTATCGTTCACTAAAATATCGTCATTGAGCTTTATGGACCAGCAATAGGTTGTAGTTTAGGTTGGATCTCTGCTTCATCAGGATTCGTTACTTTGCTCCCTCTGCCTCTACATCAACTCCTACCACCATGCCCACGTAGAATGGTAGAATTTGGTGGCATGACTGTATTGTTTCCGAGAAATCTACGATTTAATCAGAAATAGAAGGAATTGAACTGTTTTGATATGGAACACGATGTTGACGTTATTGCTGAGAACGTAGTAAGATCGCGCTATGAACATAGTATAATCGTGGTAAGAACTTGTTATAATCACAGTAAGATCGTGTTGCAATCGGAAAACTCGTGGTATGGTCGTAGTGAGAACGTGAAGAGCGTTGAAAGATCTTGATAAGCGTAGTGAGGTCGCAGAATAAGCGCGGGGAGAACGTGGTATAATCGTAGCGGGATCTTTGTAGAAGCGTAGAGAGGACGTAGTAGCATCGTGAAAGCAACGAAAATTTACATTTTCATGCCGCTCATACTGCGACCTCACCACGATCAAAATTTATTTTAGATCTCGGTTAGCGTGGTGCGATCGTGGTCTAGTGGGACTGGGGCTTTAACATGTTTTTTTTTTTTTTTTTAAATAAATAGTTAAACATCAAAATGCAAGCCGTTTTATAAAAAGCTGCAATGCTTTGACGTTTGGTACAGAAGTAGGATGAAATAATTAAAAAACGACGTCAACTAACGTTACCATTACTAAATCGAACACCGTGCGTAACGTCGCATTAGACAAAATCCGATGAGAATGACAAATATAACATCAAAACCAAATACATGAACTTGGGATAGAATAGTACCGTGACACCTCTTTAAGTAATGTGAATTCACACTAAAATATAAGAGAAAACAAACGACACAACGGAAACACAATGTAAAAATGTTACACACACAGAAACAAACTATGATATAACAATGGCCATTTTCCTGACTTGGAACAGGACATTTTTAAAGAAAAAAATGGTGGGTTGAACCTGGTTTTGTGGCATGCCAAACCTCGCACTTTAATGGCAATGTTAAATATAACATTAAAATGACAACATAATATTACAGGACTACAATACAAATAAATAGGAGAACGTATTAGGCAAAGAAACACATGAATAATAGATAAAAAAAAAGGCAGCAGGTTTAAGATTCAATACTTCAAAAACGCGCCTCGTCCACACAAGACTTACCAGTGACGCCCATTTTTAAAGTTCGAAAGTCAAAAAAATAATGTACGAAATTGTACAGCACTGAGGATCAAAAGTTGAAAAAGGTTGTGCCAAATACTGCAAGGGTTTTCTGCTTGTGATAAGAACATCCTTATTATTTAGAACAATTTATGCTATTGCAAACAGTAAATTTTATCAAATGAATATAAAAGATGATACATGATAAAACTGAAGTCTTAACTAATTACAGAAAACAAAACCCGAATACATAATACAAAGACCAAAAAATACAGAAAATAGACACACCCGACTTAGTCTAGGCCTCAACGATAAAAGTCATAAAAATGACGTCACAAAAACTTAAAATCAGGGGTCCCTAATAGGATAGAAAAATAAATTAGACGGCGAATTACCATAATTCAAAATTTTAGAGAATAAAAAATAACCAGTTACTAACCTGTTCATGCATTTTCCATTGTTTTTCAAAGCAGAATGATTATATAAGAATGAAGATACCTGGGACGATCTGACTACACAAAAGATCTTTTTTTTTTTACTTATGGTACCTCGAACTTATTATTTGCTTTAGTTGGACCCACTTTACACCACGTCGTAAATATTCATGACATATTTGCTACACGACATCAAGGGAGCAATTTACCATACAGCAACATTCATGATGTTGATATGTTTGATAACGTAGAGTAACATTATAGCCTATCCAACCATTCTAGGAGAAAGGAAGTATGACAGAAAAAAATCTGCATTGCGTTGCAATAACTCATAAGAGTACGACTTCCACAGTCCAGTCTAAGTGAAAAAAATTCCTGTTTCAAGTTATGTTTTATATCTTGAATATTAGTTGTTTTTAGCAGCCGAACAACCGAACTGACAAACCCTTTAGCAAGGGTAAACTGTCGGATTGGAGAGGTACAGAGATGTCAATATTCTATATTCAAGCCAAGCCATTGGTTTTGAAACAACAAATGAGACAAAAGGTATACATTAACGTGACAGCTACCCAACGACACAAAAAAATCAAAATGATAATAGTCAACTTAGTCTTTTGTTATAGAAAGATGCGTATACAGAATAAGCTCACTGTTCCATGACTAAAAATTACGGAGTTAATTTATCGTACTCAGATTCAAAAATCAACAGATCAAAATATCAGATTTTAATTGCGAGCACAAAAGTTTGTACTCCGATTACTGAGTGAAGTTTTACGATCAATGACCCAGTTATTGGCTTAATGCCGAGAAATAACAGTAATATTCTTGGTTATATTACTTATACAGTTTTTAAAAATAGTTAAGATAAGTTATTGCACTTTTTGATATTTCAACACCAACTCGTCACCCAAAATCTTTGATGTACATTGTTTTCTCCACTTTACTTGCATATCTGGAGTACATGTTTGTCTAGTGTGTAAATAACAACTATGAGTGGAATCTCAGTCAAGTACTTCTACTTATATATATTTGAATAATGATCAATAAACGAAATTTAATATTTTACTTATAGTCGTGAATGCGTGCTGTTCTAAATTTTTGAAATGTAATTAATTTTAAAGACGTGATGAAATCTGGGTTTTGACATTTGAAATATACTTGACAAATTCTTTGTAAAATTTCAGTATGGAATTGATTTAAATTCTATATCATTAACATATAACGAAATGGTCATGCGTTGTCAGTTTGTTTTAGATTTATGAGTTTGACTGTCCCTTTGGTATCTTTCGTCCCTCTTTTAAATACTTAAAAATATTATTAAGTGGTGATTTGTATTAAATGATATGTTTTATCGTGAACTTCATCTTAATGAAATGTATCCGTGTATATTTCTGTATTTGGCGAATACTGACATATAAGGAGGTCTGGGAGGGGTTAAAGTTTAGAGAAAAAAAAGTAAAAGTGCAAAAAAATTAAGTAAGGAGGCAAATAGGCTGAAAAAATAAAGAATGCGAAATAATGAGGTGACAAAATATAAAGAATAGAAAATATTTACTATAATAAAAAGAGAACAGAGACAATGGTCTAGAAAATAAAAAAGAAAGAAATGAAAACCCTCATATATACCCTCACAAATATGCGATGTAAAGAAAGAAAAACACTTTTTGATTAAAAGATTATGCATTGTTAATTTATAGAAAATAGTTTAAAAGATTTGCAACATGTATATATATAAAAAAAACTTGGTCCAATTACCAATGAGATAACTTTTCACAACTGACTAAAAAATACAAAAATTAACAATTATAGGCTTTCAACAATGAGGAAAGCCTATATCGCATATTCAGCTATAAAAGGCCCCGAAATTACAAATTGGAAACAATTCAAACGAGAACATTTCATTCAAAAAAAATCGCATTGTCCAGTGTTAGATATTAGTTGAAACGGAAACATAATCATATCTAAATCTGAGCACACGAAGGGAACTAGGAAATCACGTTGTTTTCAAAAACATTCCTGAGTCGTATTTCAGTTAAACAAAGAAACGTTACGATTTTAAAATAGTGTGTGTACTAGCTTCGGTGGAGGGACATATTTTCAGATTTAATGGTTTATGTTGATATTTGGATATATGTGGATAAGAGAACCAGCTTTTCCTATTTAGTACTATAGATAGGCATTCATATTCAACAAATCTTCTTTTTCTTAAGATTTGATACTATAGTTTATGCCTCATTATGTATGACAAGCTCAAAATACTGTAACGACTAAAATATCACATCTTCAAATTGTATTTTTTCAAGGAATAAATCGTCCTCAAACTTTTAAGGAAGAAATTTTTAATTTATGGGCTTAACCCATCTTTCAAAACATCCTGGGTCCGTGTTTGAAGAATAAACAAGCCGATTTTTCAAGTCTTGAAAACAACCACATCATGAAAATAACCCATAACTTCAATACAAGTTTAAGGTAAAGTCGAAAGTTCAATATTTTGTGATTTTATATATAAGCCTTTTATCTTTTTGGTATTTCACAAAGGCAGCGTCATATATTGTATACAGATGTTGATAGGAAAGCAAACAATTATGCATTTTCTTTTTAAGTTCAAAATGCCAGTGAGTGCATGGACTGCATAGCAAATAACGTCTTTTGAATTATCTACTTAGTATATAAGTTTTCAATCCAGAAGAAAATGTCATTCTGAGTTAACAAATATAGGTAGTTTTACATTAAACAATTAAACAAATATACTAAACACCTCAAAATGTCATAAAAAACTAGCCAAAAATCTAGAACCACGACAGTACCGATAAGGATAACTTATAATGATTGTCAATTGAAATTCAAATTTTCAATAGTATAAACAACAATATAATATTTCTAACAAATACGCATACCGATCACCGAGCTTTTACTGTCAATAGGTTGAATGGTCGACCAATAACAACGCTGTGTACATGTACCCTTTGGTAGTTCATTTACAGGGAACATATGAGAGAAACTAGTATTGGTCTTACATAAACTTTTACTGAGAGTATGAATCCGGGACGTGTTATTCTTAACAGATACACTTAAGATAAACTCACACGACCACTTAGCGATTCTTATGACCCTGCTTCTTTAAAAAAAACCAACAAGACTGCCGAAGCAACTATTAATAACCGAAATGTAACTGAGAAATTACAACCCTGTACACCGCAATTGCCAAATATATAATAATTATGATGCAAAATAAATGAAATACATATGTGAGCGATGATGTGGATGGGGGTCCTCCATTACCTTTTTTTCCTTGTTCATTTTTCTCTATTCTTTATATTTTTGGCTTATTATTCTGTATTCTTTATACTTCAGCACCTGATTATTCTTTATAAAGGAGGGACGAAAGATACCAAAGATACAGGCAAACTCATAAATCTAAAACAAACTGACAACGTCATGGCTAAAAATGAAAAAGACAAACAGACAAACAATTGTACACATGACACAACATAGAAACCCAAAGAATAAATAACACGAACCCCACCAAAAACTACGGGTGATCTCTGGTGCTCCGGAAGGGTAAGCAGATCCTGCTCCACATGTGGCACCCGTCGTGTTGCTTATGTGATATCAAATCCGGTAAATAGTCTACTTCGGTAGGTCACATTCATGACAGGGAAGGGGATTGTAGTTACGACGTAAGGAACATATCCGATATCATTTGTGAAACGGTTATTCCATAACGGTCAACCAAATCGTGAAGCCTTCCGTAAAATTTACGAAGGGATGATTTCAACTTCACCATTTGAAACTCTTGGTTTAATAGCTTTCTTGTGAGCAGCAACCCTCTATCAAGAAAATCATGATAGGAAATGCAAGCACGGGAATATTGTATCAATTGGGAGATATATACCCCGTATGCTGGTGCTGCTGGAATTTTGCTACTTAGAAATGGAAAGTTCACAATTGGAAAGCTGAAATCATCTCTTTTGTCATAAAGTTTTGTTTTCAACCGACCCTCATGGTCAATTTCTAGATGTATGTCAAGATATGTAGCCGACTTAACTGTATGTGAAGTATCCTTTATCTCTAGTTCAATGGGATTGATGCGTTTCACATAGTCACCATATTTTGAATTATTTAGTGAAAGAACATCCTCTATATAGCGGAAAGTAGAGTTAAAGGATATTGATAACTCCTTATCTTTCTTCCTAAGAAGTTCCTGCATGAAGCCAGCCTCATAATAATAAAGAAATAAGTCGGAAAGTAGAGGGGCACAGTTTGTTCCCATTGGAATGCCGATGAAACGTAATAAATATGTTGTCAATCAAAAAATCAAGCATCTTGATAATTTCAGTTTCAGAGAATTTTTTGTTTGAATCAGAGTGATCCTTTACAAAGTAGGATTTATTCCTTCCTAAGACAAGGTCTTTTAGTTTGGAATGTTGAATACTTGTGTAAAGAGTAGAAAAGTCAAATGTTTTAATACTGTTACAAGATGAAAGAGAGTTAGATTGTATGTACTCAAAAAGATCTTTGGAATTTTTAAGTATCCACATCTGAATCACGCCACCTCTAGAATAGGCAGTTTCACAATAACTTTGAAGCCCGTCTTTGATTGCTGATAAAATAGATGTTAATAATTTAGAAAGAGTTTACGTGGAGCAATTGGAAGACCCAGCAATATACCGTTGTTTGTAAGGACACTTATGTAGTTTAGGTATCCAATACAGTGATGGAAGATCCAGTTCTTCATCTTTGGTTTAAATTCCAAAGGAAAAAAGAACAGACCTATGATTATCCAGGATTTCCTCTTTGGTAAGTGTCGTGAGGGTATATGTTGAGTTTCCAAGTGAATTGCCAATACCTAATTCGTTTATCAAGCAGTTAATGTAATGACTTTTACATACAAAAACGATGTTATTTGGGGTTTTGTCTGCGGGGACAACAACATATTTATCATGGAGGTCGGATAGGTGTTTAGCAACATTTGGGTCTTTAAAGATTGACGTAGCATGGGCATTGATGGACCCATTCAGTTTCTTAATTCTGATTTGTATGAACGACCTCACTGCCTTAATCCATTCGGAAAGAGTGTCTACGTCTTCCTTCTCGCGCTTAGCCCATTGCCTGGCATAATCCTTGATTGAATCCATCAACATTTTAAAGTTGTATTTCCAATTGATGGATTTAGGCTCACGATATTTCGGACCTTTCGATAACACATTTCGTAGAAAAGTGTTATTTACAATGTTGAGGTCACCGGTAATGATGTGGCCAGCAGGATTATATGTGAATTGGGAACTAGCACAAGTGCAATCAGGAGGTTTATAATAGACTTGAAGTCGTCAATATCGAGATCCTGCAAAACGTGTTTGCAATTGAAAATTTTAGTTGCAATAGATTTGGTATAGGTATAAGAAATGATTGGTACAGACTGGTCTTTGAAATAAGGAGGTATTTTAGATTGAACTAATTTATGATGAAGGATAGTGCCTAAGTTGACGCCATCGGGACCTTTGTTGGCAAAGGAAAGATTAAGGAAAGATCTTTTCTCTTTTTCATCCTTTCCAATTCGGACTGGCTTGAAAAGTCTGTGACTTGCAATATCCGAAATCATAGCTTCAAGTTTGTATTGGTTTGAATGAGGGTTTGTAACAGTGGATTCCACACATAAATTGAACAGAGAATGAAGTTTTGTAAGGGGTAATGAATAAAGTTTCGTGCGAATGTGATGAATACCTAACGGCTTTTGTATAAATGGCAGCAGGTCATTAATAGAAACATCATGCAGAGAAGGTGATGTATAATGACGATGACCATGACTGCGTCTACGTCGAGGAGTCGAGTTGAAAATATCCATCACATTCACCGAGTTACACGAAGGACTAGATAAAATACCTATACCATCAATTTTGTCATTGCAACCATAAGGTGTCGCAGTTCCCAATTGTCCAAACCAGTAGCATTCTTTTTGTCTACTAGTACGGCGGCTTTGTGAAAATTGTGCACATCCTGCTAACTCTTTTATTTCAGATAGGGAGGCATTTGAAAAAAAATGTCTCACTTTCGGTAAAATCCAAATTGGCGGACGTCATACTTTAATCAGCCCAATATCGAAGGCTAGTGTGTAAAAATGTGGTATTATCATGCTACAATCATATTATATATTGTACAAACCTTTGTTTTTTTACTACTTTTGGATAATTGAAATAGATTAGAAGTCTTCAGAAACCCTACTTCCGGTTAAAATCCAACATGGTGGACATTGTACTTAAATAAGCTTATTTTTTAGGAAGGGTAATTGAAATGTGTTTTAACGTATTGCTACTATCAATACATTGTACAGGAACCTTTCTTTGGTGTTTCTGATGGATACAATGTATAAGACATATGTCTTAAAAACCCTTACTTCCGATATAATACCCAAAATGGCGGACAAAGAAATATCAATTTCTTATTCAAATTTTCATCTTTTTTTAAAATGTAAAGAAAATGATTTTTTTGTGCAGGTCATTAAACTTTTGGCTTTAAGTTATCCCCAAAACCACTTATTCTATCATGTTGCAAATGTTTAAATATAAAGTTGACATTTCCAGTAAAAGTATGACCTAAATTTCAAAGATGAGTCCTTAATCATTTTCTTCGATTTAGAGTTTTGGATAGATTGATTTAAACAAAATAAAATCACTATTAATAGTACTTAAACATTATTGAAAAATTACTACAATTTTCGGCCAAAAATAACGATCACCACGACATTCACACATCGCAGTGAACGGGATACCCGATTTTCCACATTAAAAATGACCGTGGCATCCTTTCTTACATCCAAATTGCACAAGCTTCTGACAAAATGATGAGGTCTCAAAAAGAGTTTTTATAAAAGTTGTCCTATTTGTCCCCGCCTGGAGTGGGTAGCATAAGAGCCAATCCCAAGCTCGTCTCACTAAACACCTACCTAAGTATATTGCATGATTTATATGCTGCAAAAGACTAGACCGCGGTTGAGGGATAGCCTCAAAAAGCCTTCCCTTTTTCCGCAAATATTTATTTTCTTGCTTCGTTAACCATGTTATACCCATCTGTTAAGTTTGTGCGATCTTATAGTTAAACCCCGGTGATTTAGTCTGATCAATCATTATTCTTTATGTTGAAGTCGCATCTTCAAATGCAATCAATGTCTCCCACATAGTCTTTCTTTCCCTTTCAAGCAAAGAGAGAACCATATCACAACAGGTAAAGGCATGGATAACAATAAGTGTGTCAGATCACTCGTTGCCTAGTGCATTTCAAAGGCCATTGATAGATATTAATATAAAGTCTTTTGCCCTCTCAAACACAATCCATAGTTCGCCTACCCCTATGTCTCGGAATAGCGAAATAGAAGTGACAGCATCATCATTAACGACTGTTCGAATCATGACTCGTTTAAGTTCGTGTTTCACTGCATCAGAAACATGCACCATGATTCTAGTGTCTGCCTCTAAATGTGAACTTGGTGCTGAACTTGAAATACATCACGTGGTGGATAAGATAGAATATCCTGACCATTTGTTGCTATAACTACCATACGCATCCAAGACTTCATCCACTCGTATTACAGTTTCAAGGTATTTTATTAAGGTAAGGACATAGTACCCAATCAGCACACTCGTTAGGCCGCAATTCACAATCGGAGAGCTGATTTCCCACATTTACAAAGACTGTAGTATTGTTTCTCACATCCATCAATTCCAAAAACTCACATTTTCTTGCCTTGTTAACCCAATCTGTTTCTTTTTTCGATCTTACAACAAAACCACGTATCGTTTTAAATGACATTAAATTTATCAAATCCATATGGTGATGTTGGCTGGTCAATCATCATTCTAAATGCTAAAGTCACATCTTTAAACTCCCATTAATGTCACCAACGCAGTTCCTTTTCCAGCAAACGTGTTATCTTTTAATGCCTAGTGCATTTGAAAGGTCATGGATTGATATATATCTTATGCTTTTCCCCCTTCCAAATGCAAGCCAAAGTTTGTCTGCCACTATGTCATGGAATAGCGAAACAACAATGACATCAGTATCGACTGTTCGAGTCATGACTCAGTTAATTCTGTGTTTCACTGCATCCGACACATCGATTATAGTGTCAGTCTCTTCGTGTAAACATGTTGCTAAACTTGAAACATCATCAAGTGGTGGATAACACTGAACATCCTGAGCATTTGTTGCTACAACTACCTTGTACTCTTAATTGTATTGAGCAAGATGCTGTGAATGAAAACTTAAAAAGTTTTTTCTTATTGTCGTCATCTTTCACAAAACTTTGCCAATTTTGAAGATGTTTTTAACCCTGGATTTGTCTGTGTATTCCCTTTCCCCTAAATATTGCTCTTGCTTCTTTTAGCAGCTTTCAAACTACCAGTATTGTCTATGTTCGCATCCAACACTACATCCACTATTGTTACAGTTTCAAGGTGTTTCCTAACGAGTATGATGATTGGGTATTATGTCCTTACCTTACTAAAATACCATGAAACTGTAACAAGAGTGAATGAAGTCTTTGATGAGTATGGTTGTTGTAGCAACAAATGCTCAGGATATTTTATCGTATCCACCACGTGATGTATTTCAAGTGTAGCACTATGTTCACATAAAGAGACAGACACTAAAATCATGGTGCATGTGCCTGATGCATTGAAACATGAACTTAAACGAGTCATAATTTTTTAATCACTGATGATGCTGTCAATACTATTTCGCTATTCCTTGACATAGGGGCAGACGAACTATGGATTGTGTTTGGGGAGGCAAAATTTTTTGGATTAATATCTATCAATGGCCTTTCAAATGCACTAGGAAATGAATGATCACACACACTTATTTCTGACCTATACCTTTACCGGTTGTGAAACGGTTCTCTCTTTGCTTGAAAAGGAAAAAAAAAGACTGCGTGGGATACATTGGTGGTATTTGAAGATGTGACTTTAACATAAAGAATGATGATTAATCAGCCTAAATCACCGGGGTTTTACTGTAAGATCGCATAAACTTATCTGATGGAGCTAACATGATTAACGAAGCAAGAAACTCATGTTTGCACAAAAGGGAAGGCTAATTATAAGTGAGGCTATTCCCACAACTTGGTTTAGTCTTTTCAAGCATGTAAAACGTGCAATATACTAATGCAGGTGTTTAGTGAGAAGAGTTTGGGATTGGCTCTTATGCTACCTAGTCCAGTCACTAATGGATTGCGAAAGGACAAAGAGGGCCCTTTTAAAAAAACTCTTTCTGGACCTCATAATTTTTTCAGAAGCTTGTACATTGTGGATGTAAGAAAGGATGCCGCGGTCATTTTTAATGTGGAAAATCGGGTCTCCCGTGCACTGCCTTGTGTGCATGTGGTGGTGATTGTGAATTAACATGTATTCTTGGTCAAATAGTAGTAATTTTAAATATGTTTTAGTACTAAAGTGATTTTATTTTGTTTTGATCAATCTATCCAAAACTCTATATCGAAGAAATGGATTGAGGACTCATCTTTGAAATTTACATCATATTTTTACCGGAAGTGTCAACCTTATATTTAAACATTTACAACATGATAGAATAAGTGGTTTTGGGGATAACTGAAAGACAAAAGTTTAATGACCAGCACAAAAAAAAAATCATTTTCTTTACATTTTAAAAAAAGTTGAAAATTTGAATAATAAATTGATATTTCCATGTTCTCCATTTTGGATATAACTGGAAGTAAGGGTTTTTAAGGTGCCTGCACAATGTAATGATAGTAGCAATACGTTAAAACACATTTCAATTATCCTCCCTAAAAAATAAGCTTATTTAAGTACAATATCCGCCATGTTGGATTTTAACCGGAAGTAGGGTTTCTGAAGACATCCAATCTATTAAATTTATGCAAAAGTAGTAAAAAACAAAGGTTTGTACCAAATATTATGATAGCAGCATGATACTAACACATTTTACACACTAGCCTTCGATATTGGCCTAATTTAAGTATGACGTCCGCCATTTTGGATTTTACCGGAAGTGAGACATTTTTTTTCAAATGCCTCCCTTTTTGAAATAAAAGAGTAATAGTTGAGGAAGGCCTATGCCAAATTTCATGTGCGTAGCAGGATGTGCACAATTCGTCTGAAATATGCTTGTAGCCGTCGGACTAATATTATACATTTCATAAGATATTTATACCCTATTTTGTTTGTAAAGCATTTGTCTAGATTTTCAAACTGTAATTAGAAAGCAAAAAAAAAATCATTTTTTAAAATTAAATATAACTCCTATTAAGAATAAACAATATTCTGTAAGAAACAATACATTTAAATAACGTATATGGAATGTCACTAATTCAAAATAAGCAATTATTCAGATTAGAACACAGCTTTGTTTTTGAAACAATAATCAGCCCTTTCAAATCTATAGGATGTTTATTTAGCAATATGAATGTATACAACTAAAATCAACAATTCACTTAAACACTGCAATAACATTCATTTTTTCAAAGTTTGGTTTATTGAAAGAATGCTTGGTAATAAAAAAGGTATCTGTAAATGTGCAAATCTTGTATTCTGCTTACATATAAGAACTAACAGAGAAGAGAATGAAATTGATTTGTTTTCTTCTTCTAGAAATGACTGTTAATGGTTATCTGTATAAAAAAAAAATACATATTTAGCTGTTTTATTATCAAGTCTTTACTATTTAATGTTAAACTAAGCATTTAAAATTATATTGTCCAGTAATGCCCAGTATTATCCATTTCTGGTAGTATTACCCAGCCCGGGAAAACCCGGGTTATTGGTGTATCCATTCCAACAATCTGCATTTAATTGCTATAAAACATTGCATACAGGGTTGAAAATATATCACATTTTTTCCACAAAATTGGCCAAAATTATAATGTCAACCCCTTTGAGTGATACCTTTTATGAAACTATTAACATATACATGTATCTATCAAGATATCAAAATTGGTTAATTTGATGTTCCTTTGATACTTTAAACTGCCTTAATGGGTGTTTTTGTGTGATTTGTTTTAATGTGCATATATGTTATGACATAATCTCTGTAAAAGAGGAAATAAAGTCAATAATAATAATCGTCTCGATTTGTTGACAAAATGGGGTTATACATTTCGTCATAAAAATGTTTAGTAGGTGAATATTTGCATGTTGTACCCTGTGGATTTTTCAAATACGAGAGCTAGTGTCATTAAAATTCATTGTTTGATATCTGAAGATCTAAATAGCCTTCATTGTCGGATTATTGGAACATCAAGATTGTGTTATGTATGTAATATTGTATGTTCTCTGTGTGACAGTCCGTATATTTATATCCATACCAAAGATTGGTTCGATTATGCCATGGATACACAAAATCGTAATTACATTTCATCATTCTCAATTTAGAAAATCAAATCAACTGAATAAAACATGATTTAAACATTATTTGGTTCAATTTTAATTCTATTTTCTAACTGTTAATTTGTATATACTCCTAAATATGAATTGATACCTTAGTCATGTTAGTATGTTAGTCTGATGTACTCGCTTTCTATTAAGGATGTACACCTCCGGGATCCGGAGAGCCAACAATTTCTAGAATTAAACTTTTTTACTAAACCTGATTTTTGGGTTTTTAAGACTGTAAAAAAATAATCGTTGAAGAAAAAATTTTATAGTGGTGAACTTCTTTTTCTGCTACGGCCCTTTGAAAATACCCAATTTTGATGATTTTCCCATATTTCATCAATTTTAACCTATTTTTAGGCTATTATCGTGAAAAAAATGCCAATTCCACAATTTAACTTTTTTTCATGCTTTCAATAATGATGAAGTGGACCAATCTGAATAAATTACACTTGAAAAACTATAGGTAGGTGTTAATATCAGAAAGTTTTATCATATTTTGAGGCTTTTAGTGTCAAATTTACCTTTCTGTCAAATTTTTCTCAGTTGTAAGAACACATTGATATCATTTCAACTTTTTTGTCATAAATGATTGAAAAAAAACATATCTAAGAAATTTGGAAAGAACAAAATGATACGGGATGTACATGATTTTTGTAAAATCATTTTTTGTATCCTTCACCCAATTTCTCAAAATGTTTGCTAAAAATTCTGACTTGATTGGTCGTAAAATATAAAAACTGGAAACTATTTATTGTAAATACATAATTTTTTTACAGAGTTATGTTTGATAAATATATATTTTCAAATTCATTGATATTTTCGACTTTTATCACATGTTTTGGACATAATTCCCAAACAATATTTCAACGAGACTGAACGAGACTGAAACGTCAGAAGAATACATCCGTAAGGGAGGCAAATGAGAAATTAAGTTGAAGTTTTGTTTTTATTTTAACTTATTGCTATCTATAATATTCACTTATGTTCCTGTGAATTTATTATTGATAACGACCTTCATAAAATCGGCAAAACATTGTTACATCTATTTTAACAGGGGAGGCACCAGACTTCCTACTGAAGGGAGCAACATTTACCCACAGGTCCGTAACACCTGTAAGACTGTGTTACTAAAGCGTTCGCGTCTATGTTGTGGTTCGTCAGCTGTTTGTATTTTTAATGTTTGTTTATCAATGACGTGAGTTTTATCTTTGACTTGTAAGTTTAACTAACTTTTTTGTATTTCTGCCTCTCTTTTCACATGGTTAAAAGCAATACTTTATTATAATCAACTGAATGATAACAAAAAACTCTATTTTGAAGCTTAATTGCAATAGTAGTTCCATGTTAACTGCCAAGAGGGGGGTAATTGTGTGATTTTCATTTTTTCGTCCCTGTTTTATTTACTTCTTCATTTTTATTTTAGACACACACACACAAATCATATCATTAGCACTGTATCGTTATATGTGTCACAACATAGTTGGATCAGAGAAACATGTAAAAACAATGAGACTGATTCATACTGCAAAGGATAATTTGAACAGTAACGAGCATCGGACCACTATCACAAGTGGAAGTTTTGGCGAAGGACTTGAGTTGAGAGGTAGTGATTTGGATATGGTGCAAGTAGCAAAATTATGAGGGGTTTATGAATATGGAGAAAAACGACTTAATCCAAATAAAGGTTATTATAGAATGGAAACAGATGACGTTAAACCAGGTTTTGCTCATTTATCAGTACAAAATTCTGATTATAGAGATGTAACACAAATCTGCAAAGAAGTTAATGGAAAGCGCTATTAGTAGGGTACCCAGTGTCGAAAAAGACGTCTAGTTAACGAGTTTAAGTTAACGGATAACACGCGGCTATATCTATATGCAAACGATTGGAAAATCATTATATTTTTTAATGATGAATGTCGTCGTAAGCTCCCTCGATCACGTTTTTCAAAATTTTGTGGTTTCTTAGGGTATCCACAGATACCTCATCATACAGACCATCTTCAACACGAAAAAAAAAATATTGCTTTCTGTGTTTTTTGTTCAAATGATATTTATCATTTAGCTTAAAAATTAAACTTATCATATAACGAAAGCTGAACAGATTTATATAATTTAAGTATAAGTATTTCATGATTTTAGTAAGGCTATTTTTTTTAATTGAAATTTACCACATTTTGAACCAAAGAAAATTTATTACGTGTTACTTTCACGGGATTTTTGCTCTGATCACATCAATAAAACATGGTTCCTATGTGTGCCAAATATCTTTTGTGTAATGTTAATCGGTGAGAAGAAAATAGCAATTTAAAACACAAATTTAGTGATAATTCTGCCTTGTTTCAAACACGCCTTTTCTCGTGCCGTTAATCGTTTTGTAGCTTACACTACTAGGTCATTAACTAGGACCATTGTCACTAACTTCATTTCTATTTTTTGCTTGTTGTATGGTCAAATTGTATATTTGGAATAGCCCAGTTAGTTTTAAGATCGTTGTTTTGTAATTGAAAATATTTTTGTTGGTTTTTATAACTTTAATTGTGTTTTGTTTTATTTATAGTTTCGTTATAATTGTAATATACAAATCAAATCCGTCGGTCCCGTTTCAGACCCGGAATATGACACACATTTACAGTCCTGTTAAACTATGCCCATGAAGTCCGAAACGAAGTAGACATGACATACAATGGGATAAGTGTGTTATATGTCAGGGTTCTTCTACTGAATTGCTTATTAATAAGCGAAGAATAAGCACACACAAAAGCTTTATGGAGGCTATGGGAGCACGGAAAGATTTGAGTTGATAGCATGATGCTTCAGACCTAGACCATTTTCGTACTGATGATTACAAAATGTTGAAGCATCATTCTTGCTACAAATCTTACACTAGCAGACACAACTGAAGTTTTTTTTTAAAGCTGAATCAAGTTCTTGTTCGTCTGTTAAAGTGTTTCAAGACATTAATAGAAGGTCGTCAAATTCCTGACTGGAAAAAGTTTCTTTGAGTTAGTGAGATCCAACAGGCCTTAATCAGATTTCTTGGGAAATCAATTGTTCAGCATCATGGTAAATCAACCAACAGTTACTATGATTCACGAAAAGGTCATATTTAGCTAGCACTTCCAAGGACCCTAAATCAGCTCAGAAAAAGTATTTAGGTTTTTAGGAATTATTTTGTACGCCCGATGTAGTAGATACTCGCATAATTTTACATATAAAATTGAAAATGGAATATGCATTCTATTCATGTAGACAAAGAGATAGGTGTGAAAGGAATCAAGGGTAGGATAATAACAAAGTCACAAGATACAGATGTTCTAATCTAATGCGTTCCTTACATCCACTCCATGCAGCATACACATGAGCTATGGTTTCAAACAGACACTATAACTTGTATACAAGATATAGATATAGGAAGATGTGGTTTGAGTGCCAATGAGACAACTCTCCATCCAAATAACAATTTAAAAGTAAACCAGTATAGGTCTATGTACGACCTTCAACAAGGAGCTTGGCTCACACAGAACAACAAGCTATAAAGGGCCCAAAAATTACTAGTGTTAAACCATTCAAACGTTAAAACCAGGATAGGGTGTTTTACCTGTTTCTAATACATGTTTTGTTTTCAAAACTTTTACCCCTCCCCCTTTTCTCTGTTTGCAGTAAAAAGAAATCTGTAAAGCAAAGCTATACACAGAGCTGTATATTCAACCAAATTCGATGTTAATTTCGAAACAAATCATTTATATATACTCTTTAACACCAAATAACAGAAATTTGATTTTTACCTAGAAATTGACGAACACCTTACTATCAAAAGACGTGAAAATAAAATTTATTTTCAACAAATGATTAAAGTTAAGATATGAAAAACATCTTTAGATAGTACTTGTACCGAACTTAATACAAAAACATAAAATTTAGAAATTGAAATAAGTCAAGGTCACTGTTATTTAACAGCTATTTGAAAATTTTAAATGTGCACCCTATATGCAAAAAAACCAATCTAAAGTCATTTTTGGCGATAAAAATATAAAATAAGTTCTAAATGTAGATACAAAAGATATTTTTCTATAAATTGGTTGTTTTTATTTTGCTCAAAACGCATGTATGTAGGAGAAACAAGCTATCTTAATGTTACTGTGCATTTTTCTTGATTTTTTTGCTTTGACCTTTGACCCTGATTTAAAAAAAAACGTGACCACGACAGACAACGACGACAACGCTATTTCGATGAGGCTTGTTCTCTTCTTTCCAACGATATAAAATATAGCCGTGTGTTATTCCGTTAAGGCAAACCGATAAAATTTGTTGATTGGGCACCCTACTATATGTCTCTAGCACACGACGTTTCTTAAGCTTGTCTAAGGAATATGGTGGATTAATTCATGACCCATGCATATCGGACAAAACCGGATTTTTTGGATCATGCCATTTGCTTACATTGTGATACATGGGTATCAAAAGCCTCACAGTGGATAACAAGATCAAATAACTCATGGCCAAGTTACAAGGTCAAACAAAGTATTATAAAACATGGAGTACTTGTTGTACCAATCGGAGTTAAGGGATCGCCAAAAGAGGATATAGAATTGCGAATTTCTTTTTCTGTCGGGGAAAAGTTTCTTATAAATACTTTCACACACACTCAATTGATATGCTATGCCCTCATGAAAATTATTTTGAAAGATGTTATAGCATCTTACACCGAATGTAAAGAATTACTGTGTTCATATTTCTTGAAAACAATAATTTTCTGGATATCTGAAGAATTACCACAATCAATATGGAAACCAGAAAATTGTATACCTTGTTTTATGCGATGTTTTAACAGACTGATTTATTCTGTTGACTATTCAGTTTGTTTACATTATTTCATTCCAGAGAACAACATGTTTAAAAACAAAATTGAGGGACGCGCTCGTGCAATACTATTAGAGAAACTGTATATCCTGCATAGTTACGGATGGCGATGCATCTTATTTTCAGATCAAATATCTTATTTTCATGTATCCAATTAGATGTTTCACATCGCACGACATACATTACTTATAAACGATTTTGACAAAACAATGAACTCTTAATTGTTAATTTTGTCAAATAGTATAATATCAAATTACAATATTGATGAAAGAAAAAAAAACCACATAAGAGGAGTTCATACAATAGTTTCCTGTGAGAAATCATCCATAAAATATTTATATACATATACCATGTGATTGTTGTGTGCACAGCATGCACAGTGTATTCCACTACACAATACTAGAAAAAGTAATAAACACCAATACAAACAGTATAATTCCTGTCTTTGTACTCTGTTACAGAATATTCATCATGACGCTGTATCTGGATGGCTGATAATAGCTTCGCTGTTTGCTTTGACCTTTGACCCTGATTTAAAAAAAAAACTTGACCACTACAGACAATGACGACAACGCTATTTCGATGAGGCTTGTTCTCCTCTTTCCAACGATATAAAATATAGCCGTGTGTTATTCCGTTAAGGCAAATCGATAAAATTTGTTGATTGGGCACCCTACTATATGTCTCTAGCACATTATTTATACGACGTTTCTTAAGCTTGTCTAAGGAATATGGTGGATTAATTCATGACCCATGCATATCGGGCAAATCGGATTTTTTGGATCATGCCATTTGCTTACATTGTGATACATGGGTATCAAAAGCCTCACAGTGGATAACAAGATCAAATAACTCATGGCCAAGTTACAAGGTCAAACAAAGTATTATAAAACATGGAGTAATTGTTGTACCAATCGGAGTTAAGGGATCGCCAAACAAGGATATAGAATTGCGAATTTCTTTTTCTGTCGGGGAAAAATTTCTTATAAATACTTTCACACACACTCAATTAATATGCTATGCCCTCATGAAAATTATTTTGAAAGATGTTATAGCATCTTACACCGAATGTAAAGAATTACTGTGTTCATATTTCTTGAAAACAATAATTTTCTGGATATCTGAAGAATTACCACAATCAATATGGAAACCAGAAAATTGTATACCTTGTTTTATGCGATGTTTTAACAGACTGATTTATTCTGTTGACTATTCAGTTTGTTTACATTATTTCATTCCAGAGAACAACATGTTTTAAAACAAAATTGAGGGACGCGCTCGTGCAATACTATTAGAGAAACTGTATAGCCTGCATAGTTACGGATGGCGATGCATCTTATTTTCAGATCAATTATCTTATTTTCATGTATCCAATTAGATGTTTCACATCGCACGACATACATTACTTATAAACGATTTTGACAAAACAATGAACTCTTAATTGTTAATTTTGTCAAATAGTATAATATCAAATTACAATATTGATGAAAGAAAAGAAAAAACCACATAAGAGGAGTTCATACAATAGTTTCCTGTGAGAAATCATCCATAAAATATTTATATACATATACCAAGTGATTGTTGTATGCACAACATGCACAGTGTATTCCACTACACAATACTGGAAAAAGTAATAAACACCAATACAAACAGTATAATTCCTGTCTTTGTACTCTGTTACAGAATATTCATCATGACGCTGTATCTGGATGGCTGATAATAGCTTCGCTTTTCTATAGGACAAAGCAATACAGTAAGGCAATACACATCATAATGTACTGTATACCAAAATGTAATCTCGAAAAATTATACTGCTTAATGGATACTTCGGATATTCATTTCCGATTGCCCGAATTGCAATTATTCGAGAATACAAGTAGTGTACAATTGTGGAAAGTAATGCGTATCGATATAAAGAAATTTACAAAAAACTATTGGCTAATACCAAATGAACTACAAATGGAAGTGGAAAATGAAATATATTTTATTTCTTGTATAATTTATGCTTATTTTCTAAAATTTGTATGTCATAATCATCTAAATAATCGCGGACAATGTCAGAATTCCATCCACAATTTGCAACATGTTATAGCAGAAAACGTTTTAATTGAAAATGATGTAGATCTTCAATCTGAAGCCTACAATATTCTTGGTATTATTTTACAATTATCAGGAGACCAGGAAGCCGCCCGTCAAGCATTCATAAAGTCAGTTGAAATAGACTCGTGCAGCAAAAACACGTCTGTGAAGAGACTTTTGTTAATGAAGTCAAGGTAATATTTCCGTATGAAGTATAATTACTTATTTCGTCATCAAGACTGCTATTTCGATGAAGTCAAATTTGTGTTTTCTGGCAGTTTTTCTTAAACAATTTAATATAATCCCGTTTTATTTCTGTAAAATACAGTAATACAAGGGTTTTCAAGTGTACTCCACATGCAGGCTTCGTTTCAAACATAATATTCAATATTGTTACGTTTTTGACAAGGTGGATTCGATAAAAAAAAATATAGAATTTGAAAACAATGTTTGATCTACAATTTAATTTATTTGAGTTTTTTTTATTTAACACATCTCTCACTATGACCTACCAGCATATTTTATTTTCACGAAGATTCGGAGGAATCAATTGAGTTCTTAGCAATGGTATGCTAGAACTGTCATTTGAATTTTATGCATATTTTTAGCTGATATAAACTTGTTAGAGTTTGCAATACATTCAAGCTTTATCATGGAGAATTTACATATGGAAGCGAAAGTATTTCATAAAGCGAATCTATGGTTAAAAGAGTAAACAACGAGCTGAGTTTATATGTAGATTTGACACTGTGAATATTTTTACATCTATGTTCTTAAATGTAGATTATCTTAAAAGTCTTACAAGTAAGTTTTGAATGAAAACCGTGTGCGGAATGGTAGAGGCAGCCTTCAAGGAAAATTATTGGTGTTACATAATGAAACTTGTTGACAAGGAATTATTTGAGACATTGCTAAAAGAGGGACGAAAGATACCAAAGGGACAGTCAAACTCATAAATCTAAAACAAACTGACAACGCCATGGCTAAAAATAAAAAAGACAAACAGAAAAACAATAGTACACACGACACAACATAGAAAACTAAAGAATAAACAACACGAACCCCACCAAAAACTAGGGGTGATCTCAGGTGCTCCGGAAGGGTAAGCAGATCCTGCTCCACATGTGGCACCCGTCGTGTTGCTTAAGTGATTACAAATCCGGTAAATAGTCTAATTCGGTAGGTCATATTCATGAAAGGGAAGGGGGTTGTAGTTACGACGTAAAGAACATATCCGATATCATTTGTGAAACGGTTATTCCATAACGGTCAACCAACTTGTGATGGCGTCCGTAAAATTTACGAAGGGATGATTTCAACTTCACCATTTGGAACTCTTGGTTTAATAGCTTCCTTGTGAGCAGCAAACCTCTATCAAGAAAATCATGATAGGAAATGCAAGCACGGGAATATCGTATCAATTGGGAGATATATACCCCGTATGCAGGTGCTGCTGGAATGTTGCTACTTAGAAATGGAAAGTTCACAATTGGAAAGCTGAAATCATCTCTTTTGTCGTAAAGTTTTGTTTTCAACCGACCCTCATTGTCAATTTCTAGATGTAAGTCAAGATATGAAGCCGACTTAACTGTATCTGTAGTATCCTTTATCTCTAGTTCGATTGGATAGATGCGTTCCACATAGTCACCAAATTTTGAATTGTTTAGTGAAAGAACATCATCTATATAGCGGAAAGTAGAGTTAAAGGATATTGCTAACTTCTTATCTTTCTTCCTAAGAAGTTCCTGCATGAAGTCAGCCTCATAATAATAAAGAAACAAGTCGGCGAGTAGAGGGGCACAGTTTGTTCCCGTTGAAAAACACGTCCTCCGAACGTAACAAATATGTTGTCAATCAAGAAATCAAGCATCTTGATAATATCAGTTTCAGAGAATTTTTTGTTTGAATCAGAGTGATTCTTTACAAAGTAGGATTTATTCCTCCCTAAGACAAGATACTTGTATCTACGTTGGCCATTCTTTTTTATGAAGCAAAGTAATATCAACTCTTTCAATTTGTCTTTTAGTTTGGAATGTGGAAAACTTGTGTACAGGGTAGAAAAGTCAAATGTTTTAATACTGTTACAAGATGAAAGAGAGTTAGATTGTATGTACTCTAAAAGATCTTTTGAATTTTTAAGTATCCACATCTGATTCACGCCACCTCTAGAATAGGCAGTTTCACAATAACTTTGAAGCCCGTCTTTGATTGCTGATAAAATAGATGTTAACGTATAGACTAAAATAGATGCTAACGTATAGACTGCTTGTGATTTGTCAGTACATATATGGGACAAGATCCCTAATGCGCCTTTAAATGAGGAACTCAAAAGTCACGTGTAAACAAAAAATATCTGTGTAGTGATATTTGACACATTTCTATGATAAACAAATGACTGAGCTGAACTATTTGTGTTAATTTAGAAAGTCAGGGAACACAGAATAAATGTGTAAAAACTATGGAGCTATAAAATGTGTTCAAAGTATTAAATTTTCAAAGAACTTATTGTGTTAACAATGGGATTTTTAACAGTGAAAAGGATACTCGGGGTTTGCTAATTTACGGAAAAATGAATCACACTTCGTAGCCCGAAAATGTAACCACATATGTAAAAATGTCTCAGCTTCGAAAGAAGCCATCATACATATACAAGCTTACGATATGGGCTGAGCAACAGAAGAAAACGTTATCATTACCGCCTATGGAGAAACAATTACGCATATTGCCCCATATACGATACATGACGTTATGAGATGGTGCAACTTGAATTATCCTTGTGTATGATTGGAATTGTTTTACACTGTCATATCGGGGCCTTTAATAGCTGACTATACGATATGGGGTTTGCTCATTGTTGAAGGCTGTATGGTGACCTATAGTTGTTAATGTCTGTGTCATTTTGGTATATTGTGGACAGTTTTCTCATTGGCAATCATACCACACCTTCTTTTTATATTTATATATATTGTGCTTAATTAAAAAAATATCGTTTTACTAAATTATTGAATTACAATTTAATGCCATGTCCCTAGTCTGTTATATAGTAGTAGAGTCATAGTAACCATTTCTTTCCTTTGATCAGGAAATTATTTAGGTTTTAACCGAATCCATGGATAAGTCTTCTTTCATGATATGATATTTTTTTCCTGCTTCCTATGTATTTTGGTAACTTAATTCGACTTTTGTTATAAATGTTTTCAAAACAAAACGAGTCAACCTTGATTAAACTTGAATTGCCTTTAACCCCTAATCTGAATTATTTTAATATCGGTATTTTGGTTATTTCATTTGTGATCATCCTGGTATGTAAATTTGGAAACATCGACCTATTGTTCTTTTAATTCTCTATTAACATGATTAACAAAACAAGAAAACTAAGTATGGCTAGCTGTATTTCGTTTGTCTGTTTCACCGTTATTATTTCTAGTAAGACAATTTAAGACTAATTAAAATTTAAAATCTTTAAGTCTGAAAATGCCGGATTGATATTGATGCCTTATTAAGAATATATAATGATGGCATAAAGATCTATAAATAGTCTTGCACTTTAAAAGTCGGACTAAATACAAAGTCAAAAATATAACATTCGGTTATAACTGTTTGAGACATAATGGAAACAATTGTGCATATCATGATACATTCATGACAATTTCCATCAACTTAACAAGAGGTATTACTTTGTTATGTTCAAATAGATATAGGAGAGATGTGTCATAAGTGCCATTGAGATTTTTATTGAATATATAAATTTGATATGCAATCGTTAGTGACGTCACAAGTTCAGGTGCACTGGTAAGATTCTCAGAAAATTAAATACCTCGTCAAGTTCACGCCACAAGTGTAAAAGTTATATCTCGCATGTCTCATTTCTCTCTGTGTGTTTATTTATAAATACAAAAATCGAGTACTGCTGTAACTATACTAATAGTTAAAAAGTAAAAACTTATTTTTTTTTACTGTAAAAATATATCGTATCGTAATTCCGAATTCGTTCATTAATTTACGATATAATTGATACATCCGCGTTTCCGGTTTACATTCAGACTCGAAAGATGCATATTGCAAAGGATCAATTTGCTAGATAAAGTCATTAAAAACCTTTTCATTTGTTAGAGTTTGCCCTACAAATCTGTTCAACCTCTTACATAACCCGTACTTATCGTTTTGTTGTTACTGGAAATCAGTAATACCGGTAATGGCTTCACGACTTCTGAATTTGACAGTGTCCTTGATAAGTAAGCTCCACATTATTTAAATGAAAATTTGAATAAATTTAATTTTAAAAAAAGCAATGCATCAGCCTGTTCACCATTCCTTACATGGAGGGATGAAACATTTTCGATCACGCTACACTGTACGGCGTAGACACGGTCTGTGATGGTGAAAGTTCCTCCATCTGTCAATTTTCATTCATGAAGATTCTTGCCTTGTAAGGTCAACACACGTTTATATCTTTTAGAAAATATCTTTGCATTCTATGTTATTTCCGCAATTATATCGTCAAAGAATAATAAGTCGCGCTGAGGCATTATTAATAAATGAACTTTCCAATCAGCGTATTAAAAATATCTTCCCTTTTCTGTATTATTTAGGAGTAATGTTTGCCAATATGCACGTATATTATCACCCAATTCATTATTAAAAACGAAATGTTGTGTTGTAAAGACACAATGTCACCATAAACAACATGGACACGTTATTCAAATATAACTTTACTTTAACCAGATCAGCATATTCACATAAAAAACCTTTCTAAATATGTATGTGCATTTAAAATAAATTATATGAAGATAATGTAGATCACCCCTAGTTTTTTGGTGGGGTTCGTGTTGTTTATTCTTTAGTTTTCTATGTTGTGTCGTGTGTGCTGTTGTTTGTTTGACTTTTTCATTTTTAGCCATGGCGTTGTCAGTTGTTTTAGATTTATGAGTTTGATTGTCCCTTTTGTATCTTTCGTCCCTCTTTTTTTTAAAAATCACAAAAGACTAAAGTCAACCAGACAAATTTTACCTTAGTTAATTTGCCTATTGTTTGTAGGTACTTTTCGATCTAAAAGCTCAAATGTTGCGTTTGTTGTGTTATATCCTTGGATTTCAAATATTCGGCTTTGACATTGACTGATGAAGGCGTATCCAGGAAAGCGCTTCAATTATGCAGCAAAATTATAAGTGAACCAACTCCTTTGATAGCATATGACAAGAAAGTGTTCGGGTTTTGTTCAACTACCAAGTGAACACAACAAAAAATCTCTGAAAATTAAATTCTCCCCAAAAGAAATGTGGGTTGTGACAAAGTGCAACCTATAGACAAACCAGTACAAAGAAACAAATTTGATTGGTTAACTTCCTGTGATGGTTATTTTCTTATATGCAATGACATGTTATGCAAATTTCTTTCTTTAATACTGTACAGGATAAAACTTTTACCCATGCCAAACATTTCTTTTTTTGAAACAAAGATAAATTCTGCAAAATTATTGAAAAGTGCAAATTTAACAAAGACTAATAGGGAAACATCAATGGTGGTATTACACCTACAATGCTTAATTCTAAAGTTAACTGCGGTAGGCATTTTGTTGTCCGTATTGTTATACCGAGCATTAGACAGGTAAAATAAAATGTGTCCAATATGATGTCTACCTATGTTGAAATGAACATAAAACATTGCAAGAAGGTATACCTCTCACTAAAAAATTAAGAATGATTGTACTTCGAAGTTGACCTTTAAATCACGTTAGAAAGGTAGTGCTTGTTTTTGATAATGCGTTCTCAAAACTAACCGTTTTTCAATTATACAGTTAACAGAACATTAATCGAAAATAAATGAATTCACAGTATTGAAGATTATAATATATGTTTGTTAGCATTTCCGTAATTAAGAGATTGATGTAGATGTAAGTCAAGAGTATAAGAAGAAGAAAACTATAGGCTCTCAAGAACCAGTATCGCTGACCTGTATCTACTATGGTTGGGAAATCATGTTTAATAAAGTTAAAATTATAAATAGTTTAAAAATCCTTAATAATGATTATGGCCAAGTTTGATTTAATTTGGCCGAGTAGTCAAGTTAAAAGCAGAAGATTTTTTATTTATTTTTTACAAAATGTACAATTTGACTTATGTTGAATCATTTTTTTCAAGATTATCTGATGAAATGAAATTTGTTTGGATTCTTTCATGTGAAGATTTGTTTGTTACTTCAAACCTACCTAATTTATTGCACTCCCTTTTTGAAGAACGAAAGAAAATTATAGAAAATATTGTTGTTTGAAAAAAAAATAGAAGAAAAATATATATAGATATATATATATATATATATATATATATATAGGAAATAAAATTGATCAGGAGTTGTCTCCCACAGACCTAGAACTATAAAGATTTATGTAATTTCTCCAGGTCACATTGGCACCCATAACAACTATGTTTTGTCAATAACTTGTTTTATATCCGGTTAATTAGTGTAAATGTGTATTCATGTGGTTTTTTTGTTCAAATGTACTTTAATCATTCTAATAATTTTCTGTGCTTTATTTTGTAATTCATTTGATTGTATCATGGGCACCATGATTGGTTAATAAAATAATCTCTCTATCTATCTATCTCCTGAACAGATTTTCTCTAAATGCTTTAGTTTGAGAGATAAAAACCAAAAACTGCATTTTACCCCTTTTATATTTTTTTAGCCATGTCGATCATGTTGGTTGGGATGCAAGGTCATCGGGCACATTTTTTAAATAAGATACCCTAATGATGATTTTGACCAAGTTCGGTTAATTTTGTATCAGCAGTGTCAAAGAATACGATTTTTGAAAAAGATTACAAAAAGTTGTTACAAATTAACTGAAGGTAAATTTATAGTATACCGCCATCTTGAATTGTACACTCACAGTATAAAATCAGTCTAGTTATTTGCCCAAATCTGTGCAATTAAATAGTTAAACTGTTCATTTATATAAATTAAACTTGGTGATGTATTGTATTATTCAAAATATTTTAATAAATATCATTATTGTTTGTTTTTAGAATATTTTTTTTCAAATGAGCCATTTAAAGGGAGATAACTCTTTTAATAACAAACTATACTGGACTAATAAGGATTTTTTTTATTTTTTCTTGTAGCTTGAAAACAAGTTCGGTAACACCATTTTTTCTTCTTATTTTCTTATAACATATTATAAAACCTATCTTCTCCCAATTTATTTCAAAATTCTATCTCATAGAATTTTTTTATGCTCACAAATGTGTATTTTCATGAATAATCTCTCCAAATTTATGCATTTTTTTTATCGACTCATAGCATGCTAAATGGCACGGTGGCCCATACTTTTTATTATATTTTTGAAAAAAGCATAGTAAAATCTTCATTATGCCAAATTATAAAAAATTCTGTTTCAAAAAAATTATACTTATGATCTACATCTAGCTTGAAAGGGCAAAAAGGATGAATTGACAATTTTGATTAAGTTGACTTATTTGTAGATCTATTTTTACCATTATGGCTGTGTAAAGTTTATCTCTAACTATAAAAGTATTCAAAATGATAGCCAAAAACTGTTAAATTTAATCAAATTAACAATTCAGGGACAGCAACCAAAACCGGCATGTCGGATTCGTATAGAAATTTCAGTGGAGATATATCTTAACCTGGTAATATGTTAACCCCATGTCATATTTGCTCTTAATGCTTCAATTTCAGAGATAAAAGCCAAAAAAAATACATTTAACACCTATGTTCCGTTTTAGCCATGTCAGTCATGTTGGTTGGCGTGGTGGGGGGGGGGGGGGGTAAACGCACACAATTTTTATAAACTAGACATCCTAATATTGATTGTGGGAAAGCTTTGTAAATTCGGCCCAGTAGTTTCAGAGCAGAAGATTTTTGTAAAAGTTTATGACGACGGACGACGACGACGACGACGACAATGACGACCACTGACAACGACGACGCCGGACACCAAGTGATAAGAAAAGCTCATTTGAAACTTCAGGCCAGATAAGCTTACATACAGTTACATACAAATCGAGCTTCAAGTAAGATTTAAAAAAGGAAAGTAACTATAAAAACTGATAAAATAAACCAAAGACAGACAAAATTATCACACAAAGAACAGACCACAAACGCTTAGTTTTATTTTAAGTATGATACGAAACGTTTGCATTACTACAATATGATAATAGTTGTAATGCAATAATATGAAGCTATATTTAGATATATGGATAAAACAAAAATACATTAAAGTTAACTTCAGATTTTTTGAGATTTCATCTACTTTCGTAAAAAGTATAATCACAAAAAAACTGAACTCCGAGGAAAGTTCAAAACGAAAAGTTCCAAATCAAATGACAAAACAAAATGATAAAACACATCAAACGAATGGACAACAACTGTAATTTCCTCACTTGGAACAGGCATTTTCAAATGTAGAAGATAAAGGATAGAACCTGGCTTTATTTATAGCAAGCACGTCGTTTGCACTTTGTATTTTTAAAGTTTATATCGTTTTATATAATCGAAAGCAGGAAGATATTATTTCTTTAAAACACACGAAACTAACTTTACTTTACATTTACATCATATATAATTTTCATTTTCCTTTCACATGATCCTGAATCATTGTCGTAAGTGGTTCGTACTTTTGATCCAATCTCTATTTGTGACCATCCTAAAAATTGCTAAATGCTTCCTTTTAATGTGTAAACATAACATAAATATCCTTATATGTATATTTCAGTAAATAGAATTATAAGTAAATTGTACTTATCGTTTTTAAATATATTCAAAATTAACAGAATAGCATATATTATCTGAAAATAAAATTTAAGTTGTCGATCTTCACAAGAAACAAATTTATCTGTCTTTGTTTGGATTTCTTTTATGTGTCTTCGATATCTAATTCCGTCCTGAACTTTTTCGCCCTTGTCAGCCCATTTTAAAACTATCCATGCTTTTCACAATTCCAAATTTATGTTGCACAAAAAAATCAAAATAATTTTCATAGTATATATATGCACATTAACCTCGATAATATGTTAACGTGTTATTTCTGATCTTATTTGCTCTACAATTAATAACACTTCTCAGTAAGCTGTATAGTTTCCTATTTGGGTCCCTGTGGATTTTGTAAATATGAATGATAATGCTCAATACAATTTATTTTGGATAACTGAAGATCGAAATAGCCCTCAATGGGGGTCTATAAGAACATCAATATTCTGTTTTGTGGGCTGTGTTTTGTATAATAGTCCCCATTATCATTTAAATACCAATCATTGGTCCGTAATTGTTTTTCTCAAACTTTTTGTCACACGAACTTTGAGAACCAAGAGTTCCAAATAGTGAAATTATCCCTTCGTTAATATTCCGGACGCCATCAAGAGTTGGTTGACCGTTATGGAATAACCGTGTGACAGATGATATATGATATGTTCCAGATGTCGTAACTACAATCCCTTTCCCTTTTTACGAATGTGATCTACCGAATTAGACTATTTACCGGGTGTGTAATGAGCAACACGACACGTTATCCAGAGTACCTTTTCCGTAGAAGGTTTAATATATACCTCAACAATATGATACAATTCGCCTGTTTCCTTGGTCACTTTAAGTGTAATTATGAAGCGAAAACATGTAATGCTTGTATTCAATTATGACAGTTCAACTACACACATAGTCCATGTAGTTGTTTTATATTTACAGTTTAGGAGATGTATTTTGTTAAAATCTTTGAAATGCACCGTTCAAATGCGATCTCCAAACACAATTAACTATGATATTGACCCAAAGTATTTTTAATGGATTCTCGGAATCCTTTTATTGCAGTTGGTGAACTTAATGACGGGATTAGACATTTCATAGTGATACTTTCATTAGCACAATTAGTTTTTGAGATCAAGAGAATCTTTTTCAGCATGCTCAATGTTTATATAAGTGTATTAACGAGGTCCAGCTAAATATTCTCATACATTTTATTAACGATTTGGTAATTCTCAATTCATACTTATAATGACGATTTCCTTTGAATTCTTGACACATTTGAATAACTGCAGGTACAAAATACATGAAATATGACATTTTGGATATTGTTTCTACCTACGTTATATAGATGTATAAGAGTATGAACTTGTTTATGGAATTATTTGTATGTGGTTTTCAAATTATCACAAAGTTCATTTCTTGACGGCCTCATAATTTCACGATGGTACAAATCGATTAACTGTTTTCTTACCTTCTCATGTTTTGTAAACTGTCATTTATTTTTTAACCAGAACCAGTCATAGGCATGCATTCTGCATAATCGTGCAAATCGTCGTTCATTGGTCATTTGACTTGTGGAAATTTTTTTCATACTTTTTTTTAGATATATTTATTTTGTTTTTTTGTCTATCAAGTGTTCTGCTATGACAAGTTGTAAAGTATGGAGACAATCCTGACATTGTCCGACATTATTGAAATGATAATGACATAACAAATTTAGAAAATGAGCATACACTATTGAGGAAATAAAATATATTCCATTTTTCACTTCCATTTGTAGTTCATGTGGTTTAAGCAATGAGTTACTTGTAAATTTCATAATATCTACAAGCATTTTTTTCCAAATTTGTACATAACTTTTTCTGTGAATTAAATGAAATTCGGGTAATTGCAAACGACTACCCGACATATCCATGAAGCAATGTAGTTTTTTAAGAGTACATTTTGACCAAGAATAAATGATGAAATGTAATGCTTTACTGTATTCTTGTGACTTATATAAGAACGAAGCTATCATCAGCCATCCAAAAACAGCGTCATGATAAATATTCTGTAACAAAGTACAAAGACAGGAGTTATACCGTGTGTGTTGGTGTTTATTACTACTTCTAGATCTATTCATTGGAATAGACTGTGCATGTTTTTCACACCACAATGATAAGTAGTATGTACATAAATATTTTACTAGTGATCGGTAACAGGACACTATCTGGTGTATTCCTTTTGTGTATGTATAAGTGTCTTGTCCAGTAACATTACCCATATCATTTACTAAATATAACACTTTTGAATTAGGTGTTTTTGCAAACTCGATAGTATGCAATGTGTGCGGTTTGATTTTATTCATCCACATTGATACATGAAAATCAGAAAATTGATATGAAAATAAGATGCATCGCCATCCGTAACTGTGCAGGGTATACATTTTTTTAACAGTATTTCACGAGCACGTCCCTCTATTTCGTTCTCAAACATGTTGTTCTCGGGTATAAAGTAATGTAAACAAACTGATTAGTCAACGGAATATATCTGCCTGATAAAACATCGCATAAAACAATGTATGAAATTTTCAGGTTTCCATATAGATTGTGGTAATTCTTCTGATATCCAGAAAATCTTCACATTCGGTGTAGGTTGCTATTACGTCTTTCAAAAGAAATTTTAGGAGGGCATAACAAATTAATTGAGTGTGTGTAAAAGTATTATTTAGAAATTTTTCACCAACAGAAAAAGAAATTCGCCATTCTATATCCTCTTTTGGCGATCCTTTAACTCCGATTGGTACAAAAAGTACCCCATGCTGTATAATACTGTGTTTGACATGATAACTTGGCCATGAGTTTCTTGATCTTGTTATCCACTGTGATACCTGTGATATCCATGTTGCACAATGTAAGCATACGGCATTGTCAAAAAATCCTTCTTTGTCAGATATACATGGTCCATGAATTACAGTACCTGTATGAACCAAGAGCTCTTTCATATATAATGCACTTGAGAAGTAATTTTTTCCGTTAAGTTCCTCAAATAATGTACATAGAAATTAAGGGTACGTTTGTTTTACTAGCAACTGAGTGAAACCAGGTTTTACATCATCTGTTTCCATTAAAGAATTCGCAACATTTGAATTGTAAGCCGTTTTAATGTCCTCATCAATCTCCATGGATTTAGCTACATACATTAGATCCAAATCACTTCCTCTCATCTCAAGCCCTTCTCAAAAACTTCCACTTGTGATAACAGTATCACGCATGGTGCTTTTCATATTATCTGCATTCATGAGTGTTTTTACATGATTCTCTGATCCAACTATATTATGACACATATAACGATATAGTGCTAATGATATGGCTTTCGTGTCTGTGTCTGAAATACATGAATAGATAAAATATTAAGCGTAAGGGAATAACAAATAATATTCGCCAAATATTTGTTAACTACAATTGCTATTAACTTCAATGAGATGTTGCGATGACAGTTTTTCTTAAATAGTTATCAAAGGTACTTAAAAATGTACGAGATTGTGCAATGACTCTGTTGATTGTATTAACATAATTGCTTTTAAACATTTCAATAGTGATGAAAATGATACCAAAGTGATAGCCATTCTCCCAAGTCGAAGATAAAAGACCAAGAAAAAATATGTCTTTTTTTTAAAATGTAGAAGTCGAAAACAATTAGAACATTTCTTAGTGAAATGTATGTCTTAACTCTCTCACCTGCCATTTTCTCTGGTCTGTTTAGCTTTAATGGCATTATGTCGGAGTATAGATTTTATGATATTTTCTTTGTCCGCATAAAAAAAACCCACAATATATCATTGTCCTGGTGAGAATGACCTTATTTAGAAAATATAGATTAGTATTGATAATATTTAGTTTCAGTATTACAGTATTGATTGCATTGATTGTTGGTTATTACGAGAGGAGATCTAGTATTAACCATTCCTGTTTTCTGCAATTTGAAAAGTAATATGAGTTAAGGTCATAAAAGACTGAGAAAATAGAAAATAAATGAACTGTGGAAAAATGAATACAGTGGTATTCAGTTTTTTAATTTGTTTCTTGTCCATTCATTCCTAGTAATGCATACATATTTGCCTTAATATAGATTGGTTCTACATTGTTTTCCTTATGACAGAAAAATTGAAATATATCAATCTTTCAACGATAGATATACTAATAACTCGTTATCTATTTTATTGAATGAATACAGAATGATAATACCGATAAGTCATAATGATATATAAATGTCTTTAAACTGACTTGATTTTAAAGACTATTCATTCTACTTCGAACTTTATTTCAAACTTAAGAAAATCTGTATAATGCTGTTTACATCAGCCATATATTGTCAAGCATACTTTCTTGCAGACAAAAAAAGAGGAAAAGACAGACTGTAAACAAGTTGTAATGGATACACATGTGCATGATTGATGAAAGAAATGCTATGGTGAATTGATGCAAGTTGATTTAAGAACATTTTCAGAGACGTATTTCATGTGGGATTTACATATAATTTGTCCTGTGATAATTGAACACGTCTGTCAATTGTTCATTCAGTAAAAAAAATTGGGATTTTCAGTTTGAGATGATTTTTCATCTATAAATGTTGTAAATAAATACTAGTTATATTCAAAAGTTATTTGCGGACACACAGAGTGTTTTTCTTAATATTAATTTTGTTGAATGTAGTTGCATTTGGTCATGTTGGTAATGATAAAGTATCCGTGTGTAATAATTTTAAACGTCCTGTTTCAGTTCTTAATGATTTAAATAATTTGGATCAGTTTTGTACACTCATGTTTGTAGTTTGTAATCTAGGAATGGAATATGTTTAGGAAAAATCAGCAATTTGCCAAAAACTAAAGATATTAACTTCATTCTAGTTTTCATTATAACTTTTGAACAGAAAACTGAGTTACGGTTTATTCAAATAACCAACCTTATACCTAACCACACTTTAGTTTAATATATCAACAGTTTGATAGTTTGGAAAATCGAACGGCATGCATAAGATTTGTGTCTGTGAAACCCATCTAATAACCTCATTAAATAGATTAATTTATAAAATCTGAAATTTTTCAGGTTATTCAACAGTTTAATTAAAATGCTTAACTAGTATACATATCGGTCTGTTTGACCTTGTTGATAAATATTCTGTATCAACTTCACAAAATATACACGATGGACTTGAAGTATATAATCTGATTACTGACGTTGTTTATAATCTTTGTAGGTTGTTAAAGTATTATTTTATTTGTCTTAATGACTATTACTTTTACTGTTTAGTCTGTTTTGGTGGTATCCATTTGACGTGGCTCCTTACCTATACAGAACGTTACTTCGAATTTTATATCGAAATTTACAAACATCTGTATGATACTATTTACATCAGCAATATATAGTCTTTCATACTTTTGAGCTGGAGACAAAAGAAAAAACAAAAAAAAAAGAGGAAAAAAAGTTGTAACTGTGCATGTTTGGTAAATACAATTGACAAGTGAACAAAAATGGTAAGTTACGAGCTGATTCAAGTACATTTTGAAAGAAACATTCCATTTGGAAGTTTAATATAATTTATCCTGTGATCATTTATCACGTCCGATCATTTTTTAAGAGAGGACAATGGAAATGGAATTTTCCCTTATAGATGTATTTCCATTGATTGATGTTATAGATAATATACAAGTCATATTGAATTATTGCAATTCAAAAATAATTTGCGAAAACACAAAATGTTTTTTCAATATTGATTTTGTCGATTGCAGTTACATTTGGTGATGTTGGTAATAGCAAAGTATCCGTGTGGCAAACTTTTCAACGTCTCGTTTCAGTTCTTAATGATTTAAAAAGTTTTTATCAGTTTTGTTCACACATGTGTGTAGTTTGTAATCTACAAAAGGAATATGTTTAGAAAAAAAAACATTCTACCTCTAAATAAAGATTTGGACTTCCGTTTTTTTGTCTAGTTTTAATTTTACGTTTGAACAGAAAACTGAATTACGATTAACTCAAACAATGAAGCTTATACGTAATCACACTTTAGTTTAATATATATTAACCCCTTTAAATGCTAAACAGTTTGACAGTTTTGAAAATTGAGAGTCATGAATAAGATGTGTCTCTGTTAAACCATTTAAATACCTCATTGAATAAATTATTTTCAAAAAATCTGACACATTTCATTTTACCAGTGTAATTAAAATGGCTTGTCAGTATACATATTAGTTAGATATAAGAATATGCGGTAAGAGTGCCTTGGGACAACACTCAAAGCAAGCTACTAAGACCCACCCCCACCCCTCCCAAAACATGACTGGTGTAAAACCATTCAAACAGGAAAACCAACTATCTAATCTATATAGAAAAACGAGAAACATTGTTGAATTACATCAACAAACGACAACCACTGAACATCACGTTCCTGCCTTATTGGTCTGTTATCAGATTTTTTTTCTTAATGTATTTGAAAACTGTTGGATGTCGAAATCCGGATTTGGTGTACAAAAAATATTAACACCTAATGTTTGTGGCATAACATTGTGGCCACAAGTTGATTGTTTTCTGTTTAGTATTAAATTTATATTCAGATCCATTTTGTTATATTTTGTGATCAATTTTATTTGCAATCGCCAATAGCAGTCAGTAGGGTTAAAGAACATCAGTTGTTCGACCTGTTAGTCAAATGCGTTTTGTTTAAATATACTTCTTCACTTTTTTGGTCTTTGGAAAATGTTGTTTGTGCTGTATTGAGACCCTTCTACAACGGAATTTGTTTTACATGCACACGTACAAAAAATTGCGGTTTTTATCTAACGCAATCATAGGTTTGAACGTAGTTTTCAATTTAGACTCGTTTATATTTTTTCGTTTGGGCTTGTATCCTGTTTTCCCTCCGGTTTATATGATCCGTTCATTCTATATTGACTCTTAAAATTCAAGAGTCTATCTAAAAATGAGGGTACATTTTATATGACCTTCCAAATACCGTTTCGATCCCTAACATCACTGAAAAGACATTTATTGTCGAAATCCGGATCTGGTGTACAAAACAATATTAACGCCTTATGTTTGTGGCATAACATCGTGGCCACAAGTTAATTGTTTTCTGTTTAGTATTAAATTTATATTAAGATCCGTTTTGTTACATCTTGTGATCAATTTTATTTGGAAATCGCCAATGGCAGTCAGCAGGGTTAAAGAACATCAGTTGTTCGACCTGTTAGTCAAATGCGTTTTGTTTAAATATACTTCTTCACTTTTTTGGTCTTTTGGAAAATGTTGTTTGTGCTGTTTTTAGACCCTTCTACAACGAAATTTGTTTTACATGCACACGTATAAAAATTGCGGTTTTTATCCAACACAATCATAGGTTTGAACGTAGTTTTCAATTTAGACTCGTATACATAAATATACAGCTACAGTGCAGGCGATTAGGTGTCACGATATCTCAGTAGCATGGGTTCGAATCCCGGCGAGGGAAGAACAAAAAATTTGCGAAAGTAAATTTACAGATCTAACATTGTTGGGTTGATGTTTAGACGAGTTGTATATACATAATGTACACAGCCATGTATCACCATCATTACTGATGATCCGATTGATAAATCTGTTGTAGAGTTGTCACTGACTCAGACGTACTTATAAATATAATTATTTTCTGTGACTGTATCTTGCATTAATTTGTAGGATCCTTTACTATAGATAATTTAGCTGATCTGTAACAATAACATCTCCATTCCTAATATATCATGTACTGTAGTACGACGCTAGATTACAACTGACGAGGACAGGTAACACACGGCCACTGAAAGCTTTATTATTGTGAAGCCCAGGTGGTCGTGTGGTCTAGCGGGACGGCTACAGTGCAGGCGATTAGGTGTCACGATATCTCAGTAGCATGGGTTCGAATCCTGGCGAGGGAAGAACAAACAAATTTGCGAAAGCAAATTTACAGATCTAACATTGTTGGGTTGATGTTTAGACGAGTTGTATATATATATGTGTGTATAACATAAACATGAACGATAAGCAGATATGAAACACAACAACTGACGACAACCAGTGAATTAAAGGTTTCAGACTTGGGATAGGCCCATGCATACATTGTATTGTGTTCTCTTATGTTGTGTTGCTTTGTTGGGGATAATGAACCGTATTAAATAAACATTTATGAGCATGCAGACAATGTTCATCAACTGCTTTATTCTATGCCAAACTATAAACAAATAAATGAAATAATTGAGAAAAAAAAGAAAATCTAGCAACTGAAAATGGTCATAAGAGTACTCCATTGTACCAATTTTATTCTGCTTAGCTCCACAACTATCGTATTATGATTGTTTAATGTGTTCAGAACATATAAGTGACGTCAGAACGTGTAACAAAAGTTATCAAAATAACTGGCGTCAAACGTAAAAGTGTTAATGAAGGGTATCAATGAACAGTTTGGAAAAAATATTAAAAATTAATCTCATAAATTTTATCCTCTCCTTTTCCTTTCTTTCTTGCAAGTCAAGCTTACTTTTGTGTCATATGTGTGCGTATGTAAAATACATCCTACATGTTTCGTATCTACAAGTTAAAATAGTAAAATAAAATTTCTGTTTTTATGTATCCATTGCAAAAATCTGCATTTTTTTTTGTTATAACATATTGCAAAAAAGGAGAAAGGGGCAGTTGTTACATACCCCCCTCCCCCAAAAAAAATAGCCAGAAGTAGAATTTAAATTGCTTGAAGTGGTATCAGTTCTGAAACTGTTTACATATATCTATCAAGAAAATCAATTCAAATCGTGTGTCTTTCGTCTCATTTTTTGTAAAATTGCGTCAAAAACTTTGTGTAGACAAAACTGTGTGTAAACACTACGTTAACTTCTGTAAAAATGGACGGACTTATGTATAATCATATTTAATCATTTTACCCTCCTGTGCTTATTGATCAATTTCTCTATATTCATCATTAATAATGCAGCTTAGAAATGTGATTTGCACAATATATGGGGAGAAATTACTAACGATGTAATAATACGTCAGCAGATTAAGGCAAACTGCATCTCATATGACAACAAAGCGTAAACTGTCTTAAACAGGAGAAAATGTTCACAATAGGATAATTAATAGGGCGGCAAAATTTAGGAAGGAAGAAAATAACAAAGAAACCTAAAATAAATAAAAATAAAGACAAAGACATTTGAATTGTTTTCTTGTGAAGATCAACAACTTAAGTTAACTTTGAAAAAAAACATGGGTACAATATACTTATAACTGTACTTACTTAAATGTCCATATACGAAGATAAATGGTATGTTTACATATTAAAGGGAAATTCTAATCAATTTTCAGTATTGTCAGAAATGGAGATCAGATCAAAAGTACTAACAACTTACGAGAATGATTCAGAATCATGTGAAAGGAAAAGATAAATAATTATCTGATGTGGGTGTAAAGTAAAGTTAGTTTCGTGTGTTAAGAAATAATATCTTCCTGCTTCGTTTATGTAAAAACAACGTAAATTTAAACAAACACAAAGTGTTTGCCACTTATCTAAAGCAAACAAAAAACAATCGATAAATCGTGTGAAAATGTACATGAGAAAATTTGGGGGTTTTTTTTAAATATACTTTATAAAAGCAAAAATGCTTTCTTTGTTATACGTCTTGGGCGAATATGAATACAAGTATATTTATTATTAGTTTAAGTGGAAGTGAAAATTTCCTGTTAAAAGATAATTGAAAACTAGATGTATTGTTTAAATATATCTTTTTCCTTGTGTTCATAATATAATATAACATACTGAAAGTTTCTGATAAAAAGTGTACAAGAAGTTAGCAATGCTTAACATACCTGATTATAATCCATGTGCCAAATAATTGTTTTTTTTTAATTTCTTCGTTCTAGTTTGTGGTTATCCTGTTTTAAGCTTGCATTGTGCGTCTATTCTGTTGTGTGTTACATGTTTGCGACGTGTAGTTTAAATACGGAAAGGATGAATTGTGACCTATAATTGCTAATTTCTGTGTCATTTGGTCTATTGTTAAGAGTTGTCTCATTGGCCGTCATACCACATTCTGTTCATATGTACGTTGAACGTTGTATGTATTTCTAGGTTTTGTTTTATAGATCAATTAGGTGTTGGTGGGTTCTCTGGTTGTTGGTATCTCTCAGTATATTTCTCGGGATTCTTTAGTAACTGTGTATGTATTATTAGGTCTACAATTTACTATTGTCCTTATATATGCCGACCTTATGAAAATATTTTCTTATTAACATTCTTATTTGTTCTTCTATCAGAAACTTAAGTTGTAATTTTGTATGATCCTTCACTTAAATGATATACTAGTATACAACATTACGTTTACATAATTGACTTTTTCTAAAGATGTCTTTATTTATATATGATTATTAATTTGCTGTGTGCATATCAAGGTAAAGAGTATATATAAATATTTGAAATTTGAAAATTTCGAAAATTTTCTTTAGGAATTTAAAACAAAATAATACGAAGGTTTTCCTCGATCAGTGAAATTGGAACACAGTGTTTTGTTTTCTGTTCTCTATCTGTTAGCCTTTTTCAGGTCATGATGTTGTCGATGTTTTCTTGAATTCTACTGTAAATTTCTAATGTTGTATTTTAGGATCTTGAATTTCTTTGTAGATGTGAAACACAGTATTTCCTTGTTAAGATATTTTACTACAAAATATGATTCATAACGATGTAATTGTGTGTAAACTATTTTTTGTGTAAATCCCGGACTCATATCAATTATTTGTAAGCTTGGTCAAATATTTCAATGCCAACATTTTATGAAATCATAGAAACACCTCAATTGACCAAGTATCAAGATTTAAATCAATATTATAAATTTCAAGATTACTTTCAACAGTCATACTACATAACTGACAACCAAATGGTGACCTTTAATGGATATGGCTAACAATGTAGAAATGACAAAAACATTGTCTATGCATTTCGATACTTTAAACAACTGTAGTGTGTGCATCTTTTTAATTTCACATTTACTTTATTTAATTATACTTCAAACAAAAAACTGTTTACCTTTTTGTTTTGTTTGATAATGGTGATACTTTTGCAACGGTTTTAGTGTCATTTCTTGGAAATAGATATATTAAATGAGCATCAGTGGTCAATCAGATTATCGATTGTTGTATGAATTGCATTATGGGTGACTTTTAAATGTCTATCTACTTAACGGAAAACGTATAAATTGTTGGACGTTGGAACCATTCTTTATGTCATTTTTTAAAAATAAATATTTAAAACACATTTTTCCTCTGTTGTTCCCTAACCTTTATTCTATTTCCGTTTATTTTCAATGTATAGTTTAAACTGTGACTTCTATTTATAATAAGATGTAGAAATGATAATATTATCCAATGAAAAATAATAATACGTGTTAGTGATTATAAAATACAGCCATACGTAATGCGTAGGTGGTATAATAATATTTATATAGAATAGCAAACGATTGCAGATAAAAACATCAACATAAATGTTTACGTTAACCGTAACAGACCAACTACGATGACAGGTATGATATATACTGAATTTGATAATTCTGCATGATCTTTAAATAATATAAATAAAATAACTGCCCTGCTAACATTTTCTAACGTGTGATAAAGGTCAACTTTGAAATACAAAAAAAATCTTTTTCTATTGAGATTCAAAGTTATACTTTATTGTTCATTTCAACATGGGTAGGCATCATATTTTATCGGCTACTTTCTACATAAGGAAATGCTTACACCTAATTAAACATATGACAAACTTTTCCCATTCGTTTAATGAGTTTGCGCTTTTTATTTTGCCATTAGATTAGGGACTGCCATATTTTACTTTTCCTTTGAGATCGGTAAATTTGTTATTTTACATTTTACTGCAGAATGTTATGTGTACTGAATCACTCTCCGTACACGCAGCATAGGAATTGAAGTCTACTCGATGTATCTGTGTATTGAATATACTGTAAATTCAGAAATTGTAGCGATGTTTTTATTATTGCGAATAATACAAAAGGATTATTTTTTTTATATATTTTTTTTATTCATCGTGGATTAACAGGCATTTATATAAATTATCCATTGTGGCACATAATAAAGAAAAATAAGCATAATCAAGCAAACTAGAGTCAACAAAAATAATACTAATAATACGATATGATATAACGGAACATGGATGGAGCATAACATTTTCATAAAAAAATATATAGTGATAATGGAAATTACATTTTAAGCATATCTATACATACTAATTCACTATTAAGGTGGTACCTTAACACCTTAACTAAAATTAACTTGGCGAATTTAATTTTCTTAAAATTTTGACAAAGTATTTACTTTGACACTTTGGCAAAAACATAAAAATTTCAAAACATTTGAACCAACCGTTTAATCAGAAAAATTACACTTGTTATGTAGCAGTTTGACATACACTTATTTTGATCAGTGAGAAGCGTAATATTCCTTGAAGAACACAACGTAATCAAAACGTTCTGCTGATTTTACAGAGTTATCTCCCTGTTGTGTTAGGTACCACCTTAAATTGGTTAATGACTTTATCCAGGGGTTCCAGTACATGTTATAATCTTTCACACTCATAATTTTTGAGGAAATATGTTTTTTTTCTAAAATTAAATTTTCTTTGGTATAGTTTTTAAGTCCCTCTATATGAGATTTTCCCTCTTGCATCTTTGATCTGTATATAAGATACTTTACTAGTAAAATGATTTTATTTTTTATCAAATTTAGTTGATAGTTATCATTAAGATCACTATACATGTATCTACATTTAATGGAATTTTAATATGTGTTGTTTCAAAATCCAGGCATTCAGATAGTGCCAAATGTCTGCTACAATATGTCAGCTGCACAATAAGTGGTCTATGCTTTCTGGTTCTTCCTTGCAAAATGTACATAAATTATACTGTACACGGTTCATCTTTAAAAGTAAAGTATAAGTAAAGTATTAGTACCTAAAATACGGTGAATAATTTGGTATTGAAACCAACAGAGCTTGGTATTTTTTGGAATTTTGGTGACACAGTTATGGATTTTTTTCCAATCCCCTACAACGTTATTAAATATACCCACCCGTTTTCGCTCAGCTGCTATTACAACTGGTATCGCACCATGATTTAAGATATTATACATGTCTTTTGAACCTTTGTTTAACTTGAAAAAAGGTTAATATTAAAATGTAACAAAGCTTGTTGTTGTTTTTCCCTTTCAGTGTTGATTCCTATAGATTTTAACCATTTTTAAATGCTACTTTAATACCATAAAATTGTAAAAATTTGGGTTTAAAAGAATATAGCCGTTCAAAATCTTGATAAGACAATATATTTCCTTGCTCATCTAGAAGGTCATTCACAGTCCATACCCCGTTTTGTTCCCAACTCTTATAATGAACACTGACGTTATCAATTGTAATGGTCTCATTATTCCATATAGATAAAGATGTGACTTCCTCAAAATAGCGAGGATGTCGGAATATTGACATGTTTTTCCAGGCACAAATAAATTCTTTCCAAAAAACGTTATCTATTTTTTTTAGTTTGTCAAACTCTGTAAAATTTATATTTTGTGTAGCAGGAAAAAATTTGATTAACGATGCGAAAGGATTATAATGGCAATAATTTTAACTCTCGCATTTTGAATTTATTATATAAGTGAAAAAGGTTTTTCTCAAAAACAATAAATGCACGCAATAATTTACAGTACCCCGCTGTGCGACACGAACGTCGAATCCCATCGCTCAGCTTTAGTTTTACTGGCAGACCGGAGTAGTCCAGGCAACCATATTTCTATAGTCGATGTTGTCGAGAAACATGTAAGTGTATCAGTTCTTACTTGGTGTTTGGATTGTTGTTTTCTATAAAGTATCAGTTGATCGTTCCGTAAAGAAGTGCGTGTATCTACGTTATTCATTTATACAATAAAGTTAGACTAATTCGTTTACTCTGATTATAAATCTACCAATAGGAATACATATGTCCAGGGCAGAACAGTCCAATGTTTCAAACCCATATCACTTTTTATTATAATTAAAAGAATCTGCATTTTTTTGTCGAGGAAAAGTTCAGGCATACGATCTGTATTGTGTCTTATAATGTGAGAGGCATTTAATGTTAACAACCGTATTGTATTCATGTGTTAACACTTTAAATATGAGCTACATGTATGAAAGTCAAGAAGGGCATTTTCCCCGAGTAGATTTAAGAAGATCTCAAACAAGTATACTTTATTGTGGATTAACATACGTTTGCTATCATATAGCCACTATAAAAACTGTTAATTGTATTGATAACTTTTAACCTTCATTGAAATTGGACCATGGAAGTTGTGTTAATTCGTTAAATGTGTCATTTGCATGCAAAATTGACATCGATTTGTACTATATTCCAATTTCAAAATGTCTATCTAATCAATTCGTCTATTGTCTTCCTTAAACAGATCCACACTTTTTGTTTTATGTATAGTTATTTGATTTAATTTTAAATCGGTACAAAATTCATATATTTAAGGATGTTTGCTCATCTACTTTTTGAATTTTACCAGATTTTCGGAATCCTCTGGTTTTATCCATGTATTAACATTAAAATATTTTGCTTACTAACCCCTACTTTTCTTTTCATATTTTTATTACATATTATTTAAAAAGCCATATTTCAAAATCTTATGATATCCTTGTTATTTTTTCATAGTTTTTTAAACAAGAAAGGTGCCAATGTTAAGTGAAAGAAAAATCTAGAGAGAATTATTTCCCGCAAAATTTTCAACGGCTTATATCTCGAAAACAAGCACACGGACCCTCCATTTTTTTCTGCTTTTTTAGTTTCTTTATTAATATATCATCAATTCATAATAGTCTTTTAAAAAGCTTGTTATTTCTTAACAGAGTAGCGAACATCCTTAAAACATCTTGGTTTTTATTAGTGATTTATCAAATTCATGTTTTTATCAATACCTATAACTCCTTTCATTTGTTTTGAAACGTTTTAAATTATTATACACCAATATAAAGATTCTTTCATATTGTTATTGGTGATATTTAGTAAGTATTATATAAACTGACCTTGCAAGATCCCTATGGATAGACTAGGTCATTAGAAACCCCTCTCGGCGGTAAGATACTTAATGTGATGGGGCAATCTACCGTGAGATTACAGATAAAGCTTTCGAAGCAAATTAATCCTGATTCTGGAAGGAATTATATATATTTTAAAGCAGTATTATGGTTATACAATATATAAAATGTAATCTATCTTCTTTTGCTTTGAAGTAAAATATTCAGCTGGATAACACTTGTTTCATTTTGCTGTCATAGATACCTTTTCTAAAGTAGTTATCTGCATCATATAACCTCAAACAGCATTTATCCTGCTTATAAACCGGGTAGAAAATTAACCAGAGTTATCTTACATTAAGCCCAGAGATGGGCTAGCAAACAATTTTTAATTAGAGCTTAATTAACTTTAAAACAATTTTCTACTAAAAATGAATGTTATGTTATTATGTTATTAAAAAATAAGGACTTAGTTAGCCAAATCTACTAATTTTATTTTATATTATATATGTTTATGACAATAGATAAACATGCTACTTTTATTTCGTTGTGTCCCTTCATTTTTCATTCAATAAAACTTTATCAGAAAACCATACAAGCACTTCATTTGTTCTACATTTTTGTACTAGTACAAAACTTAAAAATAGTTTCTGTTAAATTAATTTGTATTTATATATATATATATATATATATATATATATATATATATATATATATATATATATATATATATATATATATATATATATATATATATATATATATCTTTGAGTCTAAATTGAAACTACGTTCAAACCTATGATTGCGTTGGATAACGACCGCAATTTCTATACGTGTGCATGTAAAACAAATTTCGTTGTAGAAGGGTCTAAAAACAGCACAAACAACATTTTCCAAAAGACCAAAAAAGTTAAAAAGTATATTTAAACAAAACGCATTTGACTAACAGGTCGAACAACTGATGTTCTTTAAACCTGCTGACTGCCATTGGCGATTGCCAAATAAAATTGATCACAAGATGTAACAAAATGGATCTTAATATAAATTTAATACTAAACAGAAAAAAATAACTTGTGACCACGATGTTATGCCACATTCATACGGTGTCAATATTTTTTTAGTACACCAGATCCGGATTTTGACAATAAATGTCTTTTCAGTGATGTAAGGGATCGAAACGGTATTTGGAAGGCCATATAAAAAGTACCCTCATTTTTAGATAGACTCTTGAATTTTAAGAGTCAATGTAGGATGAACGGATCATATAAACCGGAGTGAAAATATGATACAAGCCCAAACGAAAAAAAATAAACGAGTCTAAATTGAAAACTACGTTCAAACCTATGATTGCGTTGGATAAAAACCGCAATTTTTATACGTGTGCATATATATATATATATATAACTTAAAAATAGTTTCTGTTAAATTGATTTGTATATATATATATATATATATATATATATATATATATATAACTCTGCTGGTGGACTATTAGTCCCCGAGGGTATCACCAGCCCAGTAGCCAGTACTTCCGTCCTGGCATGAAAATAAGGATTTTTTGTGTTATTAAAATTTGCTGTTACAAAATATTAGAAATCATTATTAATTAAGGAATGTATCTCCCTCATGCAAAGCTCTGATTCCTTTCACGGATTTGGCTGTACTTTTTTTACCTATTGGATTATAGCTCTTCATCTTTTATATAAGCTTTGGATTTCAAAACTTTTGGCCAAGAGCATCACTGAAGAGACATGTATTGTCGAAATTTGCATCTGGTGCAAGAAAATTGGTACCGTTCATTTTATTAAAAATAGTTTCTGTTAAATTAATTTGTATATAATATATATTTATAATTTCTCAAAACATTATTTGTTCACATTACCGTTATGCTACATTAAAAATTTTAAAAGATTTTTAGAAATTAATAAAGCAGTCTTTTAAAAGGTTTAACTAACGCCATCGAGGTATACATATTCTACCAGAGCATCTGAGATCCCCAAAAAATAATGCTGTTGATGCATAGTTCAGGATTTAGTGTCTCAGTCGTATTTTGTATACTCTTGACATGCAACATCATATTAAGGATACATTGCAATTATAGTACATGTAGTTTTACATGTTCTATATAAACATCAATATGATGAACAATGTATTCCAATCCCTACAATAACTCATTTCATTTTGATGTTTATTTTAGACACAAAAACAAAATTAATATCATTGGCACTATATCGGTATATGTGTCAGAATATAGTTGGAACAGAGAATCATGTTAAAAGTATCAGACTGATGAATGCAGTTAGGGATAGAATGAAAAGCACCAAGCGTGATATCGTTATCACAAGTGGAAGTTTTGGAGAAGGGCTAGATATGAGTGGAAGTGATTTGGATCTAATGTTTGTAACTGCTAAAGACATTGAGGTGTATGAAAATGATGAAGACATTAAAACGGATAACAATTCAAGTGATGTGATTTTGTCAATGGAAACAGATGATGTAAAAGCTGGTTTCGCTCAGTTACTAGTAAAACATGTAAAACACACGAATCCTCAAAATCCGTGTAAATACTTTGAGGAACTTAATGGAAAACATTATTTATCAAGTGCATTATATAAACAATATCAATTGGCTAATACATGTTCAAATAGTGTAATTCATGGACCATGTATATCTGACAAAGAAGGAATGTATGACAAGGCCAAGTGCTTACATTGTAGAACATGGACATCACAAGCATCACAGTGGATAACAAGATCGAATAGTTCATGGCCAAGTTATAATGTCAAACAAAGTATTATCAAACATGGAGTACTTTTTGTCCCAATCGGAGTTAAGGGATCGCCAAAAGAGGATATAGAATGGCGAATTTCTTTTTCTGTTGGTGAAAAATTTCTAATAAATACGTTTACACACACTCAATTAATATGTTATGCCCTCCTGAAAATTCTTTTAAAACATGTAATAGCAACTTGCATCGAATGTGAAAATTTACTCTGTTCATATTTTTTGAAAACAATTATTTTCTGGATATCAGAGGAATTACCACAATCAATATGGAAACCTGAAAATCTTATACATTGTTTCATGCGATGTTTTAGCAGACTGATTTATTCTGTTGACTATTCAGTTTGTTTACATTACTTCATACCAGAAAACAACTTGTTTGAGAACAAAATAGAGGGACGTGCTCGTGAAATATTGTTAGGGAAACTTTATACCCTGCATAGTTACGGATGGCGATGCATCTTATTTTCAGATCAAATATCTAACATTCATGTATCAATGTGGATGAATCATATCGAACCACATACATTGCATACTATCGAGTTAGCAAAACCTGTTAATTCAAAATTATTATACTTGGCTATTGAAGTGTCTGATTCTTTTGAGGAGGACGCTATTGTATACAAAAGAGGAATACATCAGATAGTTTCCTATCATCAATCTTCACCAAAATACATGTGTACATACTACTTGTCAAAGTTGTGTGGACAATATGCTCAGTATGTTCAACTGAATAGTTCTAGAAATAATAATAAACAACAATACAAACAATACAAATCCTGCCTTTGTACTCTCCTGCAAAATATTTATCATGACAGTGTTTCTGGATGGCTGATGTTAGCTTCGTTTTTCTATAAAGCAAAACAATATAGTAATGCTTTACACATCATCGCATATTCTATATCGAAATGTACCCCCGAAAAAGTATGCCTTATGGATATGTCGGGTAGTCATTTTCGATTTTTCGACTTGCAATTATCCAAGAAAACAAGTATCGTACAATTATGGAAAATAATGTTTATAGATAGTTTGAAATTTGCGATAAACTCTCAGCTAATACCAAATGAACTACAAATGGAAATTGAAAATGGAATACATTACATTTCCTCTATAGTTTATGCTTATTTTTTAAAAATGTTATGTCATTATCATCTCAATAATGTCATAGGATGTCAGGATTGTCTACAGACTTTTCAGCTTGTTCTAGCAGAAAAGTTTTTAATTGAAAACAATAGACCGTTATATTCTGGAGCCTACAACATTCTTGGAATAGCTTTACAGTTATTAGGAGACAATGAATCCGCCCGACAAGCATTCATGCGGTCAGTTGATATTTACCCCAATAATGAATATAATACTGCTATAAAGAGATTGTCGTTTATCGGCCTAATGTAATGATAATGCATTGAGTTTAACTACTAGCATCAACAGGAGAGACTTATTTCAGACTAGTATTTTGTTGAAATATAATTTGTGTTTTCTAGCATTCTTAATGCTTTATACAAATCCATTCAATAATGCAGAATGCAATAATAACAGGATTGTCAAAGTACTAGCTCATTTTCAAATATAATCGCTGAAATTGTAACGTTTTTGATCGCTATGTATTGATGTATTTATGTCATTTTAGTTCTCAAATATGTTCTTATTCTATTTGTTTGAGGATTTTTTATTTATACATTTTGGCGAAGAAAGCAGTTCTTTTATTTATTATTTCAACTACTGTGAAATGCAATGAAAAAAGGTCATTCTATCAATAGGTACCAGTTTGTATTACAACTCCAGTTTCCTGTGCATGTCAAAACATGGAGGGAAACAAAACAATGCATTTTTTTCTGAATTTTTTTCTGAACTCAATTTTTTCTGTTTGATTATAGGTTTATGCGGAATTGAAACATATATATAGACTTTAAAAACATCTTGCATCTTTAAGGGATATCAATCCAGGAAACGGGAAGGCTATCATGTTTACTGGAAGTGGTGCAGCCTAGTAAAAACAGCAAACAGAAAGTAGAAAAAATATGTTTTGACTTCAGGTTTACCTTTCTTTTTATTCTTCGTGTCATGACCCACTATTTTCGATTAAATCACAATTTCACATCAGAACATACATGATATGAACACGATTTTTTTTTTCAATGTAGCTTTTTTTATTTTTTTATTTCCACGATCAGCTGTTTTGCATGTAAGCCTATGGAGCAGTCAATTACAAGACTGCAACCTGCATAGGGTATTTTTTCATATGTCCACTGCAAGGAAGTAGCTCTTGTGGACCTTTGTGTGCCCAGGATGATAAAACATCATAATTTAAGGACTTTTTAAGGGAAAAAAAATATAGGGTATCAAGTTACACTGAAAAAACTGAAATTATGTAATAATTATGCTTTTTTACACTAAAAACTATTCAAAAGTAGTTATAGATATAAAGCACAACACTTTGAGGCAAATTGAAATTTTGATGGTATAACATACATGATTTTCAAATTAAGAGAACATAGAAATTTTTTTTTTTCAATAAAATCTTCTTCTTGTGATGAAAATACTAGTAGCACAGTTTTATTTAGAATTTGGGCAAAGTTGAAGAGACAGCTACATACAAAATAACATTTCTCTTTAGGGTTAATATTTTTATGGCTCAATTGTTGACATTTAGGTAGAATATGTATATAATGAACTTTCGTGAAAAGAGTTTCAAAAAATTTTAACTTTTCATGAGTATATACTTCTTTTCCTGAAATTTCTATATTTGGGTTAAAAAAAAAAATTAAAAAGTAAAAAATTTCTAAAAATATCCTTCTTGACAAGGATTTTTGTGGTAAGGTGTGACAAATATTCAATATTCTTACCAAAAACATTAACTTGAGTATTCATTTTGTTTTTTCTTGAATCTTATTTCAAATTTTATATGCATTGGTGTGTCAAGTACAGTCTAAAAACCATGATATAGTATACATGTTTTAAGACCAGTATAGTAAAAAAAAAGAGAAAGGTATGGTCTTTCTTGTGTTCAGATAGTTTTATTGTAGCAAATTATTCAATATGAAAAAGTTTTGGGTAGTTTTTTAATTTTGACATAAACAAGAGGCCCACTTGGGTAGATGTCATTGAAAAAAGGGGCAGGGGTAAACTATTGAATGTGCTTCAATCAAACAGAAGGCAAAAAATAAAAATAATAGATAAACATACTCGTATAGCTTCACAGTATCTAAATAATAAGAAAACATTCATAAAGATAGACTAGAATGAGATTTTCAGATCATTTGATATACATGACTGATTTCCAGATTTTACCTGTTTTCAGAAAGGGGTTCTGCATTCATAGTGGGGTTATTTTTATTAATATAGCCAAACAGTTCTTTTAATAGCATGTTTTATGTTCAAATATGGCTACTTGATGAAACTAAGTAAATGATTTTTTTTAAGACATGTCATTATTGTTATAGGTACCTGTCTTGTGTTACAACTCCAGTTTCCGGTGCATGTCAAAACATGGAGGGAAACAAAATAGTGCCTTTTTTTCTGAACTAAATTTTTGCCGTTCGATTATAGGTTTATGCTGAATTGAAACATATATATAGACTTTAAAATATTGCATCTTTTGGGGATATTAATTCAAGAATATTGAAGGATATCTTGTTTACTGGAAGTGGTGCGGCCTAGTAAAAACAGCAAACAGAAAGTAGAAAAAAATATTTTTTGACTTCAGTTTACGTAACTTTTTATTCTTCGTGTTCCTGAACCAAATTCTAATGAAAATATAAATAAATGCATATAAAATCAGAAAAAAGTATACAATAAAGGTATCATCTGTTCATGAGGAGGTGGTATTTATTTATGATTCGACTTTTCCATTAATTTGTCAACAACAATATTGGACTTCAAATAACTTGTGCCTTTTTGTGTTGCTCAAACTTACCTTTTCTTTGTTTTTTTTTTACATTATCGTTTGTCGTATTTTCTTTTTTTTTGTTTTAGCCATGGCATTGACAGTTTATTTACGGATTTTGGGTTTGAATGTCGCTCTCGTTCCTCCGTCTATCTTTAAATTTTAAATTTAACAGGTATAGAATTTAAGTTTCATATTCAGAGTAATTTGATTAATTTAAATGTACATCTGATACCAGTCACGTTTACATATAAATCTTGATTAACAAACAAAGGTAAGTCTTTACGGCTTGTGATGAGTTAATTATTAATTCATAAAATTGTTGATCCGTCACGGCTGGTAATCTACACACGCAGAACATTTGGTTCTGCAATGAAAACCGTGAGAGGATTTTCCGGTTGTGCTTGAGTGGGGTAATTGTCACCGCTTCGAAAGGTATATACATTTCTAAATCGCAATTTTCTTATTCGACTGATCAAAATATTGAAAATCGGAGAATGCTATGCTGTGGTGAATACTTTAACGAAGAGATACATGTATCATTTACTGTTGTACGTGGAGTTGAACTCCTACAAAATCAGTTGCCGGACGAGAATTTGCCTAAACAAGTGACATTTAAATTTTAAAATGGTTCTAATTACAGACCCTCAAGTTCAAATTTACTTTTTATTCGGTCAATGGGTATGAATGTCGTTTTGGGCGGCGTGTACGCTGTCCGGTGTTGATCGATATCTTAATAAATCTAAAAACCTCATATTTTCATTATGACATGCGTGAGGGGATCGGTTCTGATTGAGGACATCGTGAATGCGTGAGGGGAAGTGAAATCATAATATTATATCCAAACTATGAGTATTTGAAAGTTGCCTCAATGTGGTCAGATTGTTCATGAAAAAACACATTTGTGTGCATAAACAAAATTAATGAAATAGAATTTTGAAATACATTGTGAGAAGATAGGTTTTACGAACAATAAAAGGAAAAAAATTGTCAACGATTTGTTTCTAGCTACAAATAAAAGTTGAAATATTTCATATCAGCCCAGTATATATTTTTTACGAAAAGAGTTAACTCCCCTTGTATTGCGTATTTTAAAAAAACACAAATTTTGATATTTAGTTGAATATTTTGATTTATACAATACATCACAAAGTTTTCTGTATATGAATAAACAGTCTTACCAATAAATTTTAAATATGTCTCCAATAAAGGCAACAGTAGTAAACCGTTGTCGAAATTTATAAATTGATTGAGAAAAAACAAATTCGGACTACAAACTAAAACTGAGGGAAACACATCAAATATAAGAGGAAAACTACGACACAACAGCAACACAAAATTAAACTTTAACACACACAGAAACGAATTACAATTTAACAATGGCCATTTTCCGGACTTGGCACAGGAGAATTTAAGAAAAAAGGGTGGGATGAACCCGGTTTTGTGGCATGCCAAACCTCCCGCTTCTACGGCAATGGTAAATATATCAGTTAAAGACAACATTACATGACAGGACTACAATACAAATAAATGATAGAACATATAGTCCAATGAAACACTTCAATCATAGCTAACAAAAGGTACCAGGTTTAAAAAACACTTATACGTCAGACGCGTCTTTCGTCAACACAAGGCTTACCAGTGACGCTCAGATGAAAAAAGTTCGAAAACCAAGACAAGTACATTGAGGACCAAAAGTTCCAAAAAGTTGTGTCTAATACGGCTAGGGTTTCTGCCTAGAATAAGAACATCCTTGTTATTTCGAATAATTTATAATTTTGCAACCAGTGATGTTTTATAAAATGACTATATAATAGATATACATGATAAAATCGAAGTGATGACTAACTACACAATAAAAACAGATACATAAAATAACCTAAACCAGCACATAAAAATTCACAGCCGAGTTAGCCAAAACCATAACCGCACAAAGTGACGTAATATATGAATTTCTTAAACAATATCCCAAAAATAGGATAGACAGAATTCAGGATTAGATTTGCAATACTGATATAACATTTATCAATAACAATGAAAATTACAATATTAAAGGAATGACTGTAATATTTTTTCTGTCTATGAAGAAATAACATTAAAAACTTGGTGCACACTGAATAACGCGCGTAGCGGGTTATTTAACAGTGTGCACCACATTTTTTATGTTATTTCGAATAGACAGAAAAAATATTACAGTCATTTCTTATAATTTAATTCTAAATTCCATTTTAAACCGTAGAAAAACCATGAAAAAACGTTGATGACGTCACGGTCACATGACTAAATTATGTCTATGGGCTCATAACAAAATAACGTCAGCCAATCAGAAGACATGTAACATCCAAAATTAAATTATTAATTAATATCAAATTGTGGTAGTAAACTATACCGATTATTTGCCCAAATCCACGAATTTGGACACATATTTGAAATTTATTGGTTAGACTTTTATTCATAAAAAGAAAACATGGTCATTTATTGTTATTTCAAAATTCTATCTCATAATTTTTATTTATGCACACAAATTTGTTTTTTCATAAACAATCTAACCATATTAAGGCAACTTTCAACGACTGATAGCTTGTATATAAAGATATGATTTCAAGTCCCCTCACTCATTCACCATGTCCTCAATCAGAACCGATCCCTTCACGCATGTCATAATGAAAATATGAGGTTTTTAGATTTATCAAGATGTCTATCAACACCGGACAGCGTCCTCGCCGCCCAAAAACGGCATTTATAATCATTGACCGAATAAAAAGTAAATTAGAACTTGTATGTCTGTTAATAGAACCATTTCAAAATCTAAATGTCACTTTTTTAGGCAAATTCTCGTTGGGCAACTGATTTTGTAGGAGTTCAACTCCATGTACGACAGTAAATGATATATTTATCTGTTCGTTAAAGTATTCACCACAGCATAGCATTCTCCAATTTTCAATATTTTGATCAGTCGAATAAGAAAATTGCGATTTAGAAATGTACATGACTTTTGAAGCGGTGACAATTACTCCACTCAAGCACAACCGGAAAATCCTCTCACGGTTTTCATTGCAGAACCATATGTTCTGCGTGTGTAGATACCAGCCGTGTCCGTGTACAAACACCGTCAAAAATGTCTCTAAACAGTTGCATGGGGATCATCGCAGGTCAATTTGTTTGTTCTTGTTTGGAAATATGATATGGGCAACAATTACAGACGAAAAACTGTTTGACTTTCTATTTTTGTTTACAAGTAGTGCACATAAAACATTCCCTCGGAAGAAAAGGATGTTGCGGGTACTAATATAATAAATAGTAGCATGAGGGTAAACATATTTATGTTGTTAATTGATTTTATTTAGTATTACGAAGGGGATATTTCAACGGAACTAAAGTAAGTGGAAATATGAGGAGAAATATCTCAAGATATATAACAGGTAAACGAGTATCCGAGTACTAAAACTGTACTCGAGTACTCGGCCTTCCGATCGAGTACCCGAGTTCTCAAGTACTCGTTGTCATCCCTAATAGAAATATATCTTGTGTGTTACAAAACACTATTATGTTTTTTTATCAAGCGTTTCTATAGAATACTTTTAAGACTTGAGGTTAGTTACAAAAGTTTGTGCACAAGAAGAAAAATTGTAAAATTGTATTGGCTTACATCCTGCGGTGGTTATTAACACCTCAATAATAGTTAAATATTCCGTCCGTGGTCTGAGTTAATTTGTTTTATTAACCTTGATTAGAACCGTATTGATTCCTTTTGTACAGGACATTATAAACGTTTTACTCGGTTCAATTGCTTGAGTGTACATGCTTCAGGATGTAATATATATAATTGCACCTTCTGAATTTTTATATTTACTAGAACACACCCGTGATATCGCGGGTCCGTGACTGAATCAAAGTATATAACTATGCGTAAGCCTTATTTTAGTATTGGTATTGTCATCTGATAAAGTCATGCCGGTTACCAGATGCACAGTTTTCTCTGCTTTCAAAATCTTCCTATTTGAACCCGTTGATCTGGAACCTATTAATTATTGGTAATATTAATTATTTGTAAAACAAAAGGGCCTGGAATGGAGTATTTTGTAATCAACAGCATTGTCCTATCATATTAGTTATAAAATAAAGTTGAAATCTTTGGTTCGATGTTTTACGTCATGCCGGCTAATAAATTGAAAACGGTACCTACAATGTAAACGCCTTATTTGAAGTCCAGATTTTTAGTATTCGTATTGTCATCTTAAAAAGTCGTACTGATTAAAATACTACAATAGGAAACAATGTTACAAAGATTGAATTTAGTAGTGTCAACCCTGTGATTATGACCCGTGTATATAGCGAAATCCTAAATACATCGTTTGGTGGTGCGCCTGTCAGATGCGGAACGTACAGATAAGGTAATAGGTAACAGGTGAATAAACTAATGGTATCGGTATCGGATTCGACCCGGAACTTGTTAATTACTGGCAATATTAACTATTTAGAAAACAAAAGGGTCTGGAGTGGTGTAATTTTTAATCAACACCATTGTCCTATATTAGCTATATATAAAGTTGAATTCTTTGATTTGTCGTTTTAACCCCATGACGGCTGACAAATTGGACCTCGTAATCTTAGTATTATAGAAAATTTTAGTTATAGAAATTTATTTACGTCATACCGGTCTTCAAACTTTTGCCTTTAATATAAAGATATTTAGGACAGAATTATCCTGCTTTGATAAAACATGAATTCATATCCTCGGTTTGAATTTTTTGAAACTTGGGATAATTCCGCTTATTTTATCAGTTTTGTATCGTATAGCTAAATTTGGGAAACGCCAGACTGTTTGTTACACCCTTTTCTTTCGTAGTATTACTATTGTTTACTTAAAGAGTAAGGGGTATAGTGTTCAAAATGATAAAAAAATGACAAGGCTTAGACAGGCATATAATTTTGTTTGTCGATTGTATTCAAAGATTTTGTACTTGTTTGATATAGATAATTGAGCATATTTGTCTTGTATTTGCCACTAAATTAACAATTTAAACCGCTAGATTCGGTCTGATGTTAAGGCGTTTATGGCGTTCAAATGTTTTCCCTTGTAAAATCTTGCAGACATGTTTTAACGGATACTATGCTCAGTATAATTTTTTTTATACTGCAACTAGTTGTGTGTATTTCCTCAATATAGTATCACAGCTATATATTATGCAATGTCAATTTCATCATGGAACACTTTCTCCACAATCAGGGGTTCATTAATGGATGAAAATAAGTTTGATATTTGTGTAACGATTTAAAAAGCTTTCAATAAATTAATAAAAGTTGCAGTTGAAAAACAATATTAGGCCAATGTCACCAAAACCTCTTCTCCAGTTTCTAAGACTCATACAAAAAAGTTTATATTTTTTTTACGTTGACATAATAATGTATATTTAGCATGCTGCGCATTTCGGAATAATTACCAAACGCTGCTCATAAATATAGTTACCGATCTATGACAAACCAGACGATTTCAATTTGAAATTATGAAAGCCTTATAAAAGCAGCCATATACCATCTTCATAGCATATGGAGTGTATATTTTTGAACTGCAACTGTCTAGACTTTGCAAAATGGATCCTTAAGCTTATCCCAACTTTTTGGTTGGTTTCCAGTTGCACAGTCTTAAGTTTGCTATGTTGTACTTTGTGTGTATTGATGTTTTTTTCTGTTGATATTTGTCATTTTAGCTATGGCGTTGTCAGTATATTTCCGACTTATGAATTTAAATTTCCCTTTTTTCATCGTTCAACTTTTACATACTGTCATGATAAAATTAAATTAAGTAAAATATAGATAATAGGGTAAACAAAATGAAGATAAAACTTTAAAAAAAAATACAAGTTCCCGAAGTGCTCATGGTCAAACTCATTTGTTGATAAACGTTCGAATGACAACATTTTTTATTGCTAGTACTGTTCTTTGAACCTATGATTTATATACTTTTGTGCGTAGATATTTCAGAAAAGGGAAACAACTTACACAACTAAAATAGTATGTTTATTATGTTAAAAAAGGATTAATAAAAGCTGCAATTTGTTTTTAAATGGTTGTTTATCGAACAACAAATTATGCTTGTTACATAAAATGTCAATTGATAGAAAGTATCGCATATAAATGTAGGATCACAAAGTAGAACGTATGAAGTTTGAAAGGAAGTAAAAGTCGTCATCTCCTGAAATTGAGCGGTAACGCAATGTTATGTACTACTTATAAGACATTGCCTTGACCTCAAATGCTTTCTGTCTTTTTTTCGAATGCTGTCAAGTAAACTCCTAAATAAGAAGGTGACATGATTTGTGCTCAAATCGAAAGATACAAGTAATGCTTACCTCAAACTGAACAAACATAAGTCCGCTTCGCTAACATTGTAATGCGACCAGATACAATATTCAGTTATAGGTGTATCAGATAACATATGCTGCTTCATTTTCATTGCATCAGAAAAAAACAACTCAAATACAAAGACCTTAATCTATTTAAATTCAACAAAAAATACTGAAAAAACCATGTGTGGCATACAAATCATACTATCATGGTAATTTAAACTTTATTCTTTAGGAAAGTACACGTTAATTAAAGTTTTCATTTGCATCTTTAAACTGTAACCAGAATCACAGAATCGATTTCAACTATTTTGTAGAAAATAAATTGTATGCTCTTTTTCGTATTGTGTTTATGGTAGTATGTGTCTTAAAAAGCATGACTATACCATACTATATCATTTATGCATATTGAAGAACCATAATATTCATAACATACCACCACACCAAATACCAAACATCACACAGCTATAGCAAGGTAGTTTTACAGTTCATCCTTTATCTACAAACAAAGTTGAAGATGATGAAATATACATATTTAAGTAAAAGTTTCTAATCGTCCTCAAATATAAACTGACCCTTTTTTAATGTCGTGTTGTTATTACTTCGATACTATCAAATTGTAAATACACATTTCTCTTTGACATAAGTTGCGGTGAAATCAAAATTAAATGCAGTTATATTGAAAGTGTTTACTATTAACTATGGGAATAACTCTAACGGATAAGAACACCTCGTTTTTTTTCCCTTTCCTTATGTCATAAGTTATGAGGGTGAGATTAGTTTGAGTCGGATTCAGTTTTGTTTTAAATTTGTGTACACTCGTGTAAAATTTTATAACATATGCATTTATGTACAAAAAAAGGTAAGGGTGTAGACAAAATGTCAAAAATAAACTAACTGTTGATCATAATTGATTAAGATATAAAGTTTTAAAAGTATGAATCGAACTTTAGAAATTAAAACTGACGAGGAAAGGTAACACCCGGCCACCGAAAGCTTTATTTTTTGTGAAGCCAAGTTAGTCGTGAAGTCTAGCGCACCGGATACAGTGCAGGCGATTTGGTTTCACGATATCTCAGTAGCATGAGTTCGAATCCCGGCGAGGGAAGAAGAAACAATTTGCGAAAGCAAATTAACAGATCTAATATTGTTTGGTTGATGTTAAGACGATTTGTATATAAATAATGTACACAGCCATGTTTACCATCATTGCTGGTGATCGGATGTAGAGTTGTCACTGACTCAGACGTACTTATAAAAATAATTATTTTCTGTGACTGTATCTTGCATTAATTTGTAGGATCCTTTACTATAGATAATTCAGCTGATCTGTAACAATATCATCTCCATGCCTTATATATCATGTACTGTATTACGACGCTAGATTAAAACTGACGAGGAAAGGCAACACCCGGCCACTGAAAGTTTTATTATTGTGAAGCCAAGGTGGTCGTGTGGTCTAGCGCATCGGATACAGTGCAGGCGATTTGGTGTCACGATATCTCAGTAGCATGGGTTCGAATCCCGGCGAGGGAAGAACAGGGTAAACAGATCTAACATTGTTGGGTTGATGTTTAGACGAGTTGTATATACAAATGCATGTTTAGTGAATGTCGAGTCTGAAGCGTAGGACAACTCGTACCCTCCTGTTCCAAATAGGACAATGTTTTGTTATTTGTTTTTACTGTTGAAATTAGTTATGTTAAAATAGATATTTATTCACCTTGAGCGATGTATTATTGTTGACCATTTGAGATTCTTATTTTGCGAACCCGTCTTCAACTGAATGTGTGATTAATGTATCGTATTACTACACGGGCCTCAGGGGATTTCAAATCGAAAATAAATGTAAAACATGTGTTTTTGTGACTTTCAAAAACACAAATAATACACAGATTTTATTGCAGAATAAATGTATTTGTATTCGGCTCGAAACAGGTGTAATAGCTGGCTAAAAGTTCGCAGACACCTTGTTCCCTAGCCTCGTACAAATACAGCTGATATTTAAAGACACTAAACAGTTATTGTCTATCTATCCAACATCCAGTCCGTTTTAATCGTATGACAAACACGTGAATCTATCATATGATTATGTTTAAAACAAATAGATATAACAGTGGAAGATAAACAACCAGAGTAGAACTAGGCGTTCAAATGAGAACTCCGTATGGCATGCGCGTAGTGACCATAAAAATGACAGGTAATAAATTGAATATTTTCTGACTCATTTTCATCAGATTATTTAAAATCAACATAAGAGAAGTATTCCGCTGACAAAACTTATCATCTAGAAATCATTTAATGTTTGTTTAACAATATTATATGTAAATGAAGCAAATAATTTACAATCTATATTACTTTACTGGCGGAAAGGCACTTAATCTTATTTCATTTTTTTTAGGGAAACACATGCAAAAAGTATTTGTACGTTAGCTGTATAAATATTTATGTATAGAAGAAGTGTCACAAATTTCAATAAGATGGCATCCAGATCTGAAATCTGAATTGACTTTCCCTTTCGAAGGTTGTCAACAAATACCATATACCTATATAATGGAATTGTACATTTGTACGAATGGAACAAAAGAATTATGACCCTTTTTGGTAAAATACTTAGAAATATAAAAATATGAACTCCATGCAAACAAATTTCTTTGATCCTTTATTCATATTGTTAAAAAAACAACCTTTTACTGAATTAACCATTTTATTTTCAAACAGAAAAAACAGAGTGAATGTAATGTTAACTGGCAAAGTCCATTTATCAGTAAAATTCGGATACACAAGATCGTTTTTTTTTTCAAAATTCACATAATGATTTCCGACCCAATGATTGGTATGAATATGAAAATACGGGCTATCGTACAGAAAACTTCCCATAAATACATACATTATAGAATCTCTATCAACCCACTTGGATGGCTATATTGATCTTCAGCTATCCATATTGCGTTTTGCGGATGATAAAGTTTACGATAGTTATGTACATAAAACCGATATTCTATAATCATTGCACTCTCATGTGCTTAAATACAGCCGATCAGACGCTCTATATTTATCATGCATAACGCAGCTCAGAGATGTCATCAGGACTTGGCACTCAACGTCACAATGTGTGGATAGAAGTTGATAGTGATGTCACATGATACGTCAGCATATTCAATCAAACTGCATCTCATATGACAACCAAGCGTAAACTGTTTAAGGCAAGAGAATATGTCAGCATTAGTACAATTAACAGATTATCAGCTGTTATATGTATAGATAAGATGCTTGTCAGTAGGTTGTCCAAGGTGATTTAAAGTTTAAAAACATTTTATGACAACATTTTAATTTATTGCGAATGTGAATTGCCTTTACAGGTTTTTCAGTCAAACGATCATTGTTCCACTAAGCAGCCGGAGGTTAATTTCTATTTCGTTAAAAACTTCCAACCCAGTTTTATATTTCTAACTATGAAAATTATTCAGAACTTTTAATGAAACATAAAATTGAAGTTGTAAAAGGTATGAATTTTCTAGAGTGGGATGACAAGGGCGACCATGTTTAAGAGGGAAATGAATATCAAAGAAACATCAAAGAATTCAAACCAAAGACATGAACATGTTTTTCTTGTGACGATCAGCTTCTAAAATTTTATTATTAGATACAGTACAGCCTATGACATCCTCTAAATTATGTCCACCCTCTTGCATGGTCAACATCTAATGGTGAACATTTATTGGAGTATTCAATCTTGAGATGTTGGCCATTCACAACTCTAATTATGTTACCTATTGAAATCAAACAGGGTTGAAGTTTCCAGCTTGAATGTTTCATAAAATATACCTGTACAGGTTTTTGTATGTTTTTGTTTCTTATTCTTTTAATGTCTTCTTGGTCAGAATCTTGAGTAGACATGACAAAAAAGTCAATGATAAAGTAATTGACTAGCATTTGAAAGACGTCATACTTTAAATAAAACTTTTTTAAGTAAAAAAAAAATTAATGTACATGATGTTCATTGTATACAATTGCATTGTCAATAAACTATTATTTAATAACTAATAGTCAAGTAAATGATATTTTTGAAGAAACCATGATTCGCAAGTAATTTTTAACAGCCTGTTTCTTAACAAACAAAAAAGATCAATATCAATCCTTTCAATAAATATTGATAATATCTATAATCATTCATAACTACAATTAAATATCATTATACGGAAAAAAATATTTTTGTTTATCTATATTTTTTTCAAATCTGAAAACAGGAGTAGTGCATGAACAATTATTGAACATATTGAAGAAACTTATTTTCCAAATGCCCGCCTAGTTATCATAACATTTTGATAAATGCTACGTAAAAAGCTAATCATAATAATAATTGTCCTATCTCTAAATAAAGTGAATTTTATGAAAAGAAATCATTCAAAGATAAAAAAAAATTATCTTGCATTTTGAAACAACTGTAAACTTTTTAAATATGTTATCTTCAGTTTGGCTAATCAATTTCTGTCAGTTAAAAGCCAAAATTTACAAAAGTACACTGATATAGATGGTGACGTTTTTATGGTCTATTAATTAGATTCTTTTTTTTCTGTGTACATTATACATGTATTGTCCAAAGTGCTGAACTGGCATGATACATATTCTTGGTATATATTTGCAAAGAATATTTCCCTCAACCCAGGTCTTTTAAATTAAGATAGAGTTAACAATTGCAGGGACTTGAATGAATTAGGACTTTATAGAGCCCTTGATGAAACATGAATTTTAAGAAAAATATAATGTAAACTGTGCTGGACAATGAAACACTCGTTCCATAATTGTAAAATTAACAAAACTTCTTGAGATAATCTATTTGCAAATTGTTTACCTTCTCAAAGTAATATCTCTTACCCAAGAACAAAAAGTGAAAGAAATGCTAAACCTCTATGAACATGTTTAAAATATTGGCTCCTTTATGAAATAGTAATTAATTAGAAAAAATCAATGTATTTTAATTTCTTATAGAATATTGTAGAATTGTTATTTCTTTGCATTTGAATTGTTTTTCTCTTGTTTTGTTTTGTCACAAACTAAATACAATTTGTGTTTATAAAACAATAAGAAAATTATCAAATTTTGTTCTACAAAATAATTTCGAATATATTTATGCAATAAAGAATGTATTGCATAAATTTTATGTAGAATAAGTTCTAAGGACAATCTTAAACATTTGGTAAACAATGTTGTCAATGCAGATCAGTCTACAATGATCTTATTATAAACCATTTTGATTTTAGAAAATTAATTTGAGAAACACCTTTTCAATAGAAAAAGGCAGGCATTGAGAAAGTTTGCATTATATTAGAAGATAATATTCATTTATTCTTCACTTACCAAAAAGTACATGTACAAATGAACTTACACTGATTAAAATTTATTTAAAAGGTATAATATCAAAACTAATAGTCATGAGTCAATTTTGAAAGAAAATAAGCTATTTTTTCGAATAGTCTTATCATTTCATTCTATTTTTAATTTTCTTGTCATTATCACAGTTATTAAATTTGACAAACACATACATATACGTACATTTCACCTAAGACGCATGCCCTGTAAGTTATATATTTTTAACGCTTCAATGCAGTCAAGATTTTCCTTTACTCTTGACTAGTTTTTGATTAATACCTTGAGTATAATTAAGCAACAATGGGTATTATGATGGACATATAGGACCACCATGGTGGTCATAGTTTTTGTGGACACCATGAATAAGATAAGGTCACAGGTATCCTGTTGATTGTGAATATATAGGGGGAAAAGGTACGTACAATATACTTATAACTCTACTTAATGAAATATTCATATAAGTAGATGTATGTTAAGTTTACACATTGTAAGGACGCATGTAGCAATTTAAAGTATTGCCATGAACGGAGGTAAGATCAAAAGTACAAACCACTTACGACGATGGTTCAAGATCATGTATAAGGGAAATATAAATAATTAGATGATGTGAGTGTAAAGTAAAGTTAGTTTCGTTTGTTAAGAAGAACTAATATATTAAAGCTTTCGTATATAATAAAACGACGTAAACTCCTCAAATAAAAAGTGCAAACGACTTGTTTGTTTTAATACATACGAAAGAAGAAATATTCTATTTTTGTTCTAACCATGCAATTTGAACAGAAGGATTTCCGGTGTTTGTAAATATAGCTTTCCATTATTGCAATTCAACTACTATCGTCGTCCGTCATAATTTTGTCTTCTGCTCTGAAACCATTTTACCCAAACTTCGCAACAATCAGTATTAGGGTATTTTGTATAAATAATGAGTCTGTTGACCCCTACTGCCAACCAACATAGCTGACATGGTAAAAGAACATAGGAGTAAAATGCAGTTTTTTGCTTTTATTTCTGAACCTAAAGCATTGAAAGCGAATCTTACAAAGGGCAAACATGTTTATCAGATTATGATCTATCTGTACTGTAATTTTCATAGGAATCAGACAACCTGTTGTTGGGTAGCTGCCCCTGAATAGGTAATTTAAAGGAAATTTGTCTGTTTTTGGTTATTATTTTAAATACTATTATAGCATTGTATAGTAACACATGAGTAAGAGACAATTATTAAATAGCATTAATGTTCAGCAAAGTAAGATCTTCAAAGCAGTTGACATGATCAAATTTTCAATTAACCCCTTAAGTAAATAGTGGCCTTTTAAGTAAATTTTTAATACATTTTTGTAAACGTTTACAAAAATCGTCTTTTCTGAAACTATTGAGACAAATTTTACCAAACTTAGCAACTATCATTATTAAGGTATGTAGTTGTAAAAATGTGCCCTATGACGCTGCATCTCAACCAAATTGGCTGACATGGCTAAAAATAGATCATAGGAGTAATATGGCTATTATCTTTGAAAATAAAGCATTTCGAGCAAATTTGATGTGGAGTAAGTCAACATAACTAACATTGGCAGTTGACCCTCTACGGAGTTATTTCCCTTGAGAGTAACTTTTTAACAATTTTTCTTAACTTTTTTTTTCAAAATCTACTGCTTTTAATTTAACTATTAGGTCAAATTGAACCAAACTTGGCCTCAATCGTTATTAGAGTATATAAAACTACTTATTATGATTAAAATAATGTTAAACATGATTTCATAACCACAGTAGATGCAGGTGAGCTACACGGGCTCTTGAGAGACTCTAGTTTTCTGATACTCTTGACTTACTTGTACATCTTCACTAATCTCTTAATAAAGAACATGCTAACACACATATATTGTTATCGTGAATATGCACGAATAATCAAGATAATAACACAATCCATTATACACTACCTTACTAAGATGAAATTTATTTCGACAATCTTGTCATTACGTCACTACGTTCATCCGTCTGTCAATAAACTTTGCATGAACAATGATGGACATAAGGGACATGTTTAAATCGAGGTAGATTATAACGAAATTAAACACTGAAGAATAACGTAACGATGGAAGATGTCATACACTTCGTTATACTTGAATATGATTCTGATTTTGATCCCAATGTTTTTGCCTTTTTTAAAACGATCTCAGGCTTCTTTTCAGTCAGGTGAAGATGTAAATTAATTTGAAATGTGTACAGAAATACAGTCAGTATTAGTATGTGTATCTTCCAATCGACAGTAAACCACCTGGCAAAGTGAAACATCAGTTTAGCAGTTTGCGATGTATTAACTCGAAACGAAGACGATTAGAAAGGGGAATGGGATTTCGATGCTTTACTATGAGAGATTGCTACGTTCTCTGCACATTAAGATCACTAAAATGTTGGTGATGTTTGTGTTGCTTAGTGTTTAGTTTTCTATGCTGTGTCTTCTGTACTATCATTTGTCTGTTTTGTTTTTTTCATTTTTAACCATGTCGTTGTCATTTTTTTTCAATCTATGAGTTTGACTCTCTCTCTAGTATCTTTTGTCCCTCTTATTTAAAGAACCCGTGCGATAACTTTGTAATGGTCCATTGTAAGCTTGGTGCAAGGCTAAATGTCTATCCCTATCCATATTACCCTCTTTCGACTGTCAATTTTTTTTCTTGCTCTTCATCTCCTTTGATCCAATCCTACCTATTATTTCTAATATTTTATGTTCCTGTTCCGAATATGTTTGAAATATTTGCAACTTTACGAACAATAATCAATCAATAAATCGTATAAAATGTACATGAGAAAATTTGTTTTTTTGTCGACAAAAATTACCTTGCCAAAAGCAAAAACGCTTTCCATATCATTGGTCGTGAACGGAGATTGATACAAGTATATTAAGTATGCATGAGTTTAAGTGGAAGTGAAACTTCCTGTCAAAAGGAGATTCGAAACTATACATGTAGATATATACATTGTTTAAATATATGTCTTCATTCTTGTGTTTATAATATTAAATTAAAAATTGAAAGTTGAAGATAAAAATTGTGCAAGAAGTAAGCAATGCTCAATACACCTTGTACTTATTAATATGTCAAATAGTTTGTCTTTTCATTTTTTTCCCTCCTAGTTTGTTGTCTTCTTGTTTTTAGCTTTTACTGTGTGTCTGTTCTGTTGTGTGTTATAGTTTAACGACGTGTAGTCTTATTATTGAAAAAATGATGTTTGTGCACATGTAATAAAGGTTAAAACGCATCATGTTTTGAGCAGTTACCATCTCATCAGTTATATGGACTGAATATGCATGCTTAAGATTTATGGATTGTTTCCATAATATTGTACTGTTATACCACTGTCTCAGGTTAGAAGTGGGGTTGGCGCCTTTAAATTAATGTAACCCCGCTATATTCTGTATGCGTCTGTCACAAATCAGGAACCTGTAATTCATTGGTTGTCATTTGTTGCTGTGTTACATATTTGTTTTCCGTTCATTATTTTGTATCTTATACTACTTTTTAGCTTTCTCGTATTAATTGTTTTACATATGTCCTTTCGGTGGCTTTTTAAAGCTGACTATGTGGTATTGGCTTTGCTCTTTGTTGAATGCCGTACGGCGACCTATAAATGTTAATTTCGGTGTCATTTTGTCTATTGTTAAGAAGTGTCTAATATGCATTAATTCCACTTTTCTGCTTATATGTAAGTTGTACGTTGTTTGTTTTTTTATATTTGGTTTTCAAGATCAATTGGGTATTAGTTGCTTTCGTTGTTTTTGATACTGTTCAGTGTACTTTTGGTGATTCTTGTGTATCTGTTTATATATAATAAGCGTTAAAATTTACTCTTTATTTAAGATATGCCGACCTTTTGAAAAAATCTTCTTTTTTCATATTAACATTTTAATGTGTTCTTCAAAAACTGATTGCAAGAATGCAAATGCTTCGCTCTACAGCTTAAATTGAACACATTGTTTTGTGGTATGCTACTTATCTGTTCACTTTTTCCGTTTTTTTTCTTCTGCTTATTCTTTAAATTTGTTATGATATATATTAGGATCTTGGATTTTCCCAATTAAGATATTTTACCACAAAATGTATTTCATAAAGATGTTTTGATATGTATGTTATCTTATTGTGTAAATCTATGACTCATGCTAATTATCTGTGAAGTGACAAAGCTTGGTCAAACTAGAACACACCCGTGATATCGAGGGTTCGTGACTGAATTAAAAGTATATAACTATGAATTAAAGTATATAACTATGAGTTGAACCCGTCGACCTGGAACTTCTAAATTATTGGTAATATTAATTATTTGAAAAACAAAAGGTCCTGGAAGGGAGTATTTTTTTATCAACAGCATTGTCCTATATTAGTTATAAATAAAGTTGAATCCTTTGATTAGCTGTTTTACGTCATGCCCGCTAACAAATTGAAAACTGCTTATACGCATTATTTTAAGTCCAGAATTTTAGTATTCGTATTGTCATCTTAGAAAGTCCTACTGATTACATACTACAATAGGGAACAATTTGTCAATGATTGAATTAGTACTGCAACCCTGTAATTATGACCCGTGTAGCAAAATCCGAAATACACTGTTTGGTGGTGCGCCTGTCAGATGCGGAACGTACAGATAATGTAATAGGTAACAGGTGGATATACTATTGGTATCGGTATCGGATTCGACCCGGAACTCGTTGTATTGCCACTATTAATTATGTGGAAAACAAAAGGGTCTGGAGTGGTGTAATTTTTAATCAACACCATTATCCTATATTGGCTATATATAAAACTGAATTCTTTGATTTGTCGTTTTTACCCGATGACGGCTGACAAATTGGACCTCGTCATTTTAGTATTATAGATATTTTAATGTCAACATTTTTATAACAGCATTCAAAATACCACAATTGACCTTTTGTCATTACCTTTCGAGATTTAAATCAATATTATAAGTTCAAAAATTCTATTTAGCAGTTATACTACATAACTGAATATAGAATTGTGGCCTTTTATCGCTAACAATGCAGAAGTTAACTTAACTTTTCTATACAGTTTGATACTTTAAACAACTGTAGTGTGTGTATCCTTTTAATTTCACATTGACTTTATGTAATTATACTTTGAACAAAAAACTGTTTACCTTTTTGTTTTGTTTGGTACTAGTAATAATTTTTGCAACGGTTTTTGTGTCATTTCTTGGAAATAGATATAAAAAAATGAGCATGTGCGGTAAATCAGATTATTGCTTGTTCTGTGAATTACATTATGGGTGACTTTTACATGTCTATATACTTAACTGTAAACGTATAAATTGTTGGACGTTGGAACCATTCTTAATATCATTTTCTAAAAATAAAAATTAATGACACATTTTCCCTCCATTGTACCCCAACCTTCATTCTATTTCCGTTTATTTTCAAATTATTGTATAAACTTTGACTTCTACTTATAAATGTATAATAGATGTGGAAATGATAAACTTATCCGATGACAAATACTAAAATAAGAAAAATTAGCAATTGTTTGCAAAAGGATTTTATGTTTGTGGTTGAGAATTATTCTTTCTATTTGGTTTGTATTAATCAAACCTGAAATAATTATCACAAGTTCTGAATACATATTTTTCTTACTTAAATAATAATACAGTTTTGTATTTCCCTTTCACAATTAAAGACGAAGATTTTGTGTCATTTTTAAAGACAGAATCATCAAAATACGATGTGAAACTTCATTCTGTGAATCTGGGTAAAGGACATATGGAAGACAACATCTTCTGACAAAAATGTGGGTTTTCAGTTCTGTCAATAAAAATTCAAAGCTGTGCACTAAAATTAACAAAATCTCCGTTCAAGTCGATTTATCGTCAATATATCCCGTAATCTGACGAATCAAAAGGACAAATATTATACTTACATTCCGTTCATTTTCAACTTAAATCACATCCTCAATTACATCATATCAAGTATCATGGTTGTAATGTATTTCAAATAGCCAAGTAAAAGTGGTTGATTTGACGTAAAAGAATCGGAGTAAACTGAATAAATGACATGCTTAAACTATATACAATAACCTATTTAGATATGTTTGGATGTTTGTATATGATAACTTTGCTTATGTGTGTTATATATACTAGAAAACACCCGCGAAATCGCGGGCATTCTGAGCGTAGTTTAAAGTATGTACAGCGTTGTTGGAAGAATTTTGTCAAATACAGAATGACTGGAGAATTTCAACAAAAGTATCATAAGTCATAGGTTTTTGTTGACAGGAAAATGTTTATTTTTACCCTCCACCTTTATTTCCAAAGTTCCCAATTTTTGGTGTTCTATCAATTTCAATATGAACATACATTTAGTATGCTATGAACATTTAAGTAAGGAGCCTGTAATTCAGTGGTTGTCGTTTGTTTATGTGTTGCATATTTGTTTTCGTTCATTTTTTGTACATAAATAAGGCCGCTAGTTTTCTCGTTTGCATTGTTTTACATTGTCATTTCGAGGCCTTTTGAAGCTGAGTATGCGGTATGGGCTTTTCTCTTTGTTGAACTTGAAGGCCGTACGGTGACCTATAGTTGTTAATTTCTGTGTCATTTTGGCTCTTGTGGAGAGTTGTCTCAACATGGCAATCATACCACATCTTCTTTTTTTTTTGTAATCAATGAATTTTGTAAAAGATTTAATGACTGGAGAATTTCAGAAAAGGTATCAAAAGTTCACATGAATAATTATAGCGCTTATCTGTATGGTATGAACATTCATTACTATATAAATAAAGCGTATAAACTTTCAATTCTAAGTTTACTAATCGACCCAAGGTGATCATTGATATAGTATACAGACCCTCTCTATTTAATAAACTCTTTGACCGCCGTGGATAGTTACAATTTAACTTGAAAATGCTAGCAGATAAAATTCTGAAAATACACTTTATTCGTAGTATATGAATGTTCAAAGTATACAGAAAAACGCAAACCGGAAGTCTAATCTGACTTAAAATTTCGTCCAATGACGGGACAATATCCGGATGTCTTTTTTCTCGTTTTTCTCCTAAAATAACTCAATTTGAATAATCATATAAATGGATGACAAATGCGACTATGCACTCTACCTATAAGACACAGAGGCGTGTTGATTAATTTATTGTGGAAAGAAAAGAAGCGACACACACATGAGGTCTTCTCGTTTAATAGTATGGATGTTCCGGACCATATTAGTATTTGGACCATATGCGTATGGTCATGACCATATGCGTATACTCATATGGTCCGACCGTACGCGTATGGTCAGACCATATGAGTATAATACTCGTTTGGTTATAAACGGGCCGGATCATATGAGTATTTGGACCAAACAGGTATTTTTTTTTTTATTACATTATAGAAGTTTCAATAATACAAAAACTTTTTCTAAAAAAAACAATGATGGTTACATGACATAGTATTATTTGTTATATTTCAAATACTACATAAAAATTAGATATTGATGCCATTAGTTTTCATCGCTAATTACATTCTTGCATGTAGGCTTTGGGTGACATTTATTTCCACATGGTATCATAGATTTTTTGCATTTGCAAGTCTTGGTTGTGCATGATCCTTTTCATTTACACCTTTTGTTTGCGAGTGAACAGCTAGCCTTTTTGTAGCTTCATACAGTGGTACCGAGGTCTTTGGCTATTCCGATAATGCTACGGTGTTTTTAAGAAGCTCTAGATCTCAAATATCGTAAAATTGAGAATGGAAATGGGGAATGTGCCAAAGAGACAACAACCCGACCATAGAAAAAAACAACAGCAGAAGGTCACCAACAGGTCTTCAATGTAGCGAGAAATTCCCGCACCCGGAGGCGTCCTTCAGCTGGCCCCTAAACAAATATATACTAGTTCAGTGATAATGAACGCCATACTAATTTCCATGATTGCAATACATCATATTCACAAGACAACTTTAATAAACCATCTTGCTTTCCAGTCACTTCTTGTGTAACAGTTCATTAAGAAATTTTTGGAATTTATTTTTTTCAGTCAACATATTGCCATTCACTCGTATTAACAAATCGGTAGTGCCCATCGGTAATGACCATCGGTATAAAATGTGTTTATTATAGTTTTGACAAGTAAGTAAAATTAACTATGTAAAACTTCTAATTTTTATTTAGCTAATCTTTTTATTATAATATAAATACAAAATTACCTATATGATAGCGTCTCTTTTTAATGAACGGTCATACCATATAAAGAGCTTAGAAGTATTAAAAGTAAACTGTAACAGAGTCTTAATTCCCCCGACCATACGCGTATGGTGGGACCATATGAATATGTACCCATATGTTAATGACCATACGCGTATGGTCCAAATAATTATATGGTCCGGAACATATATACAAACAATGGCTTATATAACACATTTTAGCATCGTTTGTTAACATTTCCTTGTTGTGATGATTTTCGGTTTCACAAGCGTGTATTTTCCCGTAAAATGCTTCTATACTGACGTCATCTTTCTATGACGTCGGATAGTTCATTCATAAAAAAAAAAAGCATATGACGCGGGAGTACGATCAGAACAGCCCAAGCAATATATTCATATTTTACCACGGGTGTGTACTCAAAGCGTTTGAAGGACGTCATGTTAGAATTTTTGATTTACCGTCTTGCATTTCGTCGCAATTCTGAAGTTATTGTGTAGTAACAACAAGGTTTTAATTGCAAAGCATGTGCTATGAAATATCTTTGTTTGTGATTTTTGTAAACAACTACTATTGAAACGTGTGTTCTACTAATCTTTTTTTATAAATTGATAAATAGTCCAGTTGTACAAAGGATATACAAAACATATGGTAACACATACATTATTAAATGAATCCAAAAAAAACAAAACAAAACAAAAATGCTAACAAAACAAAAAACAAAACAAAAAAAAGATATATACTTTTTATTTTTTTTATCAGTTCTTACTGCAGAAGTATACCAGAAGAAATATGTTCTTTAAATAATTTAAATCAAAATTTATGTCAAAGAATGAATGTGGACTGCAGCATGAGCAACCAGACAAGCATTCGGTTTCCTGTGTTAATATTGTTATGTATCTGAAATAAGAGAGGCGGCATATCGAAAAGGTATGGTCAAAATTATTCGATCGATGACATTGCCAAAAAAAATCAGCCAAACTTATAACAGTTAATTTAATAACAATTTATCACAGAAACATAGAAACATAGAAACCGAGCAGCACGAACCCCAGAATAACCAAGAGTAATTTTTTTTTTCAATTGCTTCGGAAGGGTAAGCACTTATGTTTTTTATTGTTTGAGTGGGCATGTTCTCTATATACTAGTATCTATATTGCTAGTATTGGTCTTTAAAGATACACTTTATTTCTTTCTTTTTTTGGCCTAGATATTTAAGAACGGAAAACCATCTAAAACAACTATAAGAGTACATACTTCATGTGATGAAAGCTTAAAAATTGGTCAAACTGGTTGTTTATCGAAAAACAAATATTACTTTATAGATTAAATGTCAAATGATAATAAAATAGTATCACAAATACATGTAAGAGTAAAATGTATAACGAATGAAGTCTGAAAAAAAGTAAAAGTTGAAATGTGTTGATACTGAGCGGTTACGCAATAATGCGTAGTACTTATAAAACGTTGGGTTGACCTTAAATGGTGTGTGCCTGTCGTTTTAATCCTGTCAAGTCAACTCCGAAACACTAAAGTGTCATGATGTGTGCTGAAATGGAAAATACAAATAGTGCTGAACAACTTTCACAACAGTATGTTGTGTTGATCTGAAATATTGTACGCTTTCTTTTCGAATACGGGTTTATATGAATATCAAACGCTCCGAAACGTGAAAGCGAACTAATATTTGCCTAAATCGTACAAAGAGATAAATTTAGGTGAATACATTGCTGCTCCATTTCTCTTTGCAGGATGAATAGCAGTTCCAAGAAAAATCTGAATTTTCGGTAAATTATGCATAACAAAACTGAAAACAAACATTTGAATGTAAATCGTTGGGAATATCAGGTAATTTAAAGTGATCTACGGAGCCCTGTTGGTCTCACACAGAGTATAAAGTGTCTTTTAAAGTCCTGCGCTGAAGATGTGTAAAGTCTAGCGCTGGAGATCTAAAGTCTAGCATTGGAGATGTAAAGTCAAGCGCTGAAGATGTAAAGTCTAGCGCTGGGGATGTAAAGTCTAGCGCTGGAGATGTGTAAAATCTAGCGCTGGAGATATGCAAAGTCTACCGCTGGAGATGTAAAGTCTTTCCGCCTTTCCGTGTGTTTCTAGTCGGAATCAGTATACAATTTTAATTTTAACACATTCGTATGAAATTCATTTACAAAAAAAATGTCAGAAAAAAATAACTTATGATTACAATATAACACTTTTAAAGTATGAATTAGACTTTATATTTCAGCACATATTTTGATAAATAACCATTACAATTAAGGTCAACATCGTATTGTTATCTTACATCTAGTCCATGTTTATCATATAACAAATACGTCAATATATATATACATATATAACATAATTTAGCTTATCTTACAAACAAATAGATATTACCATATTAACAGATCATTGTTAGACCAACGTTTGAAAGGACAACCGCATGGTGTGCACGGAGTGATCGTACAAATGGCAGGTAATACATTTAACATTTTTCTGACCGATTTTCACTGGTTAGTTTGAGTAAAAAACGTTAAATTACAACAATACTGAACTCCGAGGAAAATTCAACTTGGAAAGACCCTAATCAAAAGTCAAAATCAAATGATAAAACGCATAAAACGAATGGACAACAACTTTCATATTCCTGACTTGGAACAGGCATTTTCAAATGTAGAAAATGATAGATTGAACCTTGTTTCATAGCGCTTAACCTCCCACTTTTACAATACATCTGTTCTTATTTTCATCACCATTTTGGCGTCTTTATTAACGTTTTCCTTCTGATTAACCTTTCATCTAAAATATAATTTTACTACAGTGCTAAACAGTTTAAAAACATTACATTGGTTTGCAAATATTAATAAAAAAAAAGAAAAAGAATTGAAGCTGGAACAGATTTGTAGAGGAAGTGATAGCAGGGCGACGGGACACAGGGTGAAAGAGGAGATCAGAGAGAATAAAAAGATAACTAATGAGTCTTATGTAGACGAAACACGCGTCTGGCGTAATAAATTATAGTCATGGCACCTTTGATTACTTTTTACAGCACTGGGTCTATGCCACTGCTGGTGGACGTTTCGTCCCGGAGGGTATCACCAGCCCAGTAGTCAGCACTTCGGTGTTGACATGCATATCAATTATGTGGTCATTTTTTTTTTTTTATAAATTTCCATTTTACAAAACTTGAAGTTTTATGAAAAATTTAAAGTTTTGTAAAATCGAACATGTATTCAATGGACGATCATTTAATATTCTGAAAAAAAGGAATTTTTGAAATACATATACCGGCGTATGGTAATAATAGCAACTTAACACAATAAATGTGTTCAAATCAGGATGAAATGGAATATTAAGCAAAATTAAAATCATGAGAGTAATTATGTTGAACTTCACAAATGTAGAAAATCCCAGCACAAAACCGCGACTAAATAATAATCGACCCTCCTCCCCAAATCAGATGGTCGTCATTTTCCAAAATGTCAAAGCGTGATGTTTCAAATTTTTTACCGGCTATGTTCCGATTTCATCCGCCTGCCTCTCCAATGTCTCTTGTCATTTAAAAAAAATTAATCTTTTCATGTAATGACTATGAACTTGTATAAATTTGTCTGTTTAATTTCGGTGTAGGTGGTCTCGGTAGCCAAGTGGTCTAAGTAGTTCTACTACTGTAATCACCAACATGTCAACACTGAGGTTGTAAGTTTGAACCCTGTTTCTGATGGTGCACATAGACTTCCTCCATGCATTACAATTGACCACCACGAAATAGCCCAAAACTGGTGCTTACAATTGGCGTTAAAACAACAACAATTAGTCAATTAATTTCATTAGTTGCAATCTATATTTCCTACGGACCACATTTACCAGAAATGCCCGACTAAACAGTTAACAAAATGACGGGTACATAATTTTAGAAAATTCATCAACATATAATCTTTAACGTATATATTTATTATTTGTTATCGTGTTTCTATATCACAAACAATAAAAATGAGTCTCTACACATATGCAAGTTTAACTTCAATGCAAATGTTTAACCCATTTAAAACAGACAAAACCATATTTAGGACAATCCCCAAACAAATTCCTTAAAAGGAGAAAAGACTAGAAGCATTTGTAATTACAATTAAAGTGTCCTAGCAAAACTTCATTCAGTTTTAAGATAAATTGACATCGCAACAGCTCATTGCAGCCATAGTAGGTTTTTTTTAACATCAATATGGTGAACAATGTATTTCATCCCCTATGATCAATTTTTTTCAGACACAGAATCAAAAAATATATCATTAGCACTGTATCGATATATGTGTCAGAACATAGTTGGATCAGAGAATAATGTAAAAACACTTAGACTCATGCATACAGTCAGTGATAATATGAAAAGCAACGAGAAAAGCACCATGATAACAAGTGGCAGTTTTGGAGAAGGACTTAACATGAGGGGTAGTGATTTAGATATAATGAAAGTCATTAAAAAACTGGAGGTTTATGAAGACATTAAAACGGCTTACAATTCCCATATTATATATTTTTCGATGGAAACTGATGATGTGAAAGCTGGTTTTACTCATTTGCTAGTAGAACAAATGATTTCTCGATTTCTAAGTAAACTTTATAAGGAACATAATGGACAACAATATCTCTCCAGCTCATTATTTCTAAAAGAGCTCTTGCGTAGGGCAGATCGTGCACATGGTCATGGACCATGTATATCTGATGATGAAGGAAAGTTCGACTATGCCATATGTTTACATTGTAAAACGTGGATATCACAAGCATCACAGTGGATAAAAAGATCAAGTAACTCATGGCCAAGTTCTAATGTCAAACAAAGTATTATAAAGCATGGAGTACTTTTTGTACCAATTGGAGTTAAAGGATCTCCAAAAGAGGATATAGAATGGCGAATTTCTTTTTCTGTTGGTGAAAAATTTTTAATCAACACTTTTACACACACTCAATTGATATGCTATGCCCTCCTGAAAATTCTTTTGAAAGATGTAATAGCAACCTTCACCGAATGTGAAGATTTACTCTGTTCATATTTTTTGAAAACAATTACTTTCTGGATATCAGAAGAACTACCACAATCAATATGGAAACCAGAAAATCTTATACATTGTTTCATTCGATGTTTTAGCAGACTGATTTATTCGGTCGACTATTCAGTTTGTTTACATTACTTCATTCCAGAGAACAACATGTTTGAGAACAAAATAGAGGGACGCGCTCGCGCAATCCTTTTAGAGAAACTTTATAACCTGCTTAGTTATGGATGGCGATGCATCTTATTTTCGGATCAATTTATCAACTTTCATGTATCAATGAATAATATCAACATAGAATCACATATTTTGCATACTAGCGAGGTTGGAAAAACTCTGAAATCCGAATCATTTTTGTTGTCATTAGCGTCGATAGATAATTTGGATTCGAAATGGAATGCATACAGAAGAGGAATGCATCAGATAGTTTCCTGTGACAAATCCTCAAACAAGTATATATGTGTATACTATATGTCATTGACGTGTGCCTCAATTGTGCGGTCAATATCATTTAACAGTACAAAAAGTAGCAATAAACACCAATACAACCATCAAAAATCTTGTCTTTGTACTTTGCTACAGAATATTCACCATGACGCTGTATCTGGATGGCTGATGTTAGCATCGCTTTTGTATAAGTCAAAACAATATAGTAATGCGCTACATATCGCAGTGTATGCAATATCGAAATTAACTCCCGAAAAATTACACAGCTTCACGGATATTCATTGCCGTTTGTTGAATTTGCAATCATTCGAAAGAAAATGCATTGTTCAATTGTGGAAAATAATGCACGGAGATTATATGAAATTTAAAAGAAACTCTTGGCTAATACCATATGAACTCCAAATGGAAGTGAGCAATGGCTTATATATCATTTCGTCTAGAGTTTATGGTTATTTTCTAATTTTTTTATGTCATTATCATCTCAAAAATGTCAAACAATGTCTGGATTCTTTCCATACTTTACAATTTGTTATAAAAGAACACCTTTTATTTGAAAAAAATAAAGATGTACGATCTGGAGCCTTCAATATATTTGGAAATGCTATAAAGTCATTAGGAGACAGCGAATCCACCAGACATGCATTTGTGCAGTCATTTGAAATTGATCCGGATAACTGATATACTTCTTCTAGAAAGAGACATTCTCTAATAAACTGATTGTGATATTTGCTCATTCAGTTGAACAACTTGTAAAAGACTGTCAAACATATTTCACAGAAAAGTGTTTCGCTTTAGTGTGTTTTTTGTTTTGTTTCCCAAAATTTAATTTGTTTATATAAAATTGTTAACAGTGACAGATTGGTCTTTTTGAAATAAAGTGACACTCATGGGCTTGTGTTAATGCATATCTTGCCTAAGATACACCAATTAAATTAATCGGATTTAGTAAAAAACAATAAATATGGGTTTAACATCGATAACATAATGCCGCCAATCCTATCTCAGATTGGTACTGTCACAGAATTTATTGGACGCTATACTGATTATTTTGTAGTACCTATGGTTCAAAAATAACACACTTATATAAAGGATACGTCTGATCTAATAAACAAGTTGGAAAGGATTAAGCCGAATGCAGATTGCTGGCTGTGCAGTTTTAATGAGGTATCAATGTACACCAATTGCCCGATTAATGAATTATTATCGGCAGTTAAAATTTCGTATGATCAGTTTATTTAATCAGATTACAATATCAAATATCCATGTACGATGATTTAATCTATCTCCTCAGATCAATTTTAGAGAACAACTTTTTTTAATTTTAATGGACAGCTTGAAAAGCAAAAGGGAGGCGCCATGATAGGAACAGTGACAAGCCCGAAAACTGTGATATACTCCTGAATAAAATAATTCAATAAATTCTTTCGAAGTTTGAACATAGAAAAATATCTTTTTCTATGGAAGGTATCGTGATGATATTATATTAATTTATCACGGCGACTGAAAGGAAACAAAGGATTTTGTTAGCAGTTAGCAAATAATCATAATCCGTTCCTTAAATTCACACTAGAATTTTCATCTAAAGAAATATTAATATTTCTCGATCTTAATATTTTCAAAGGAAAAATTTCTATTGAAAATATTTTGGATGTGAAAACACACTTAAAACCGACAAATGCCTTCCTTTAACTAAAACGTAAAAGCTGTCACAATCGACACGTGTTTGCAGGGTTTATCAAGGGCGAATTAATCAGATACATTAGAACAACAAATAATGATGATGATTGAGAACATGTTTTGTTAAAGTTCAGATCGAACTTAATAAAGAGAGGATACAAGGAGATTGAAATCGAAAAGTACATAAATGAGGCACTATCATGTAATAGATCGGATTTAAACAGAAAAAAAGCCAAAAACACACAAAGGAAATTCCTTTAGTATTGGCAACGAAATTCCATCCATGCAATAAAAATTAACACTATGCATTAGTAAACATTGTGATCTACTTAGACAGGATACGGTTTGCAACGAAATATTTTCAAGCAAACCAATACTAGCTTATAAAAAGCAAAAAAATATAGCAGGTCTATTGACAACGACAGAATTAAAATAAATTGATAGGTAAATCCCTGATGATAGCGGGCCTACAATGCTTAAACCCATTCATAAATGTTATACATTTATCATTAGCATATAATACAAAAAACGCCGAAACACTAAATTAGTGTCGGATTGATGTAAAGCAATTATAATTTGAGTAATACTAGCATCATGTGACCAATATTTTGTAATATAATTACAACTAAATACTTATGGTATGTATACGGGGTTTTCCGAATAGGATTTTTTACTTTCGAAATTTCGAATTGTTGTTGAAATACGTTGATGTAAGGTGTCACTTTATTACACAGTTAACATATGTATCACTAGTCCGGTAGAACTGGGGTTGTGAATTTAAACCATGAAAGTGGCAGGTAAGGATAGTTACGGCCCTTGAACTAAGGTAGCGGGTTGTGCTCAGACAAGAGAAAAATTGTGAAATTTGAAGTAAATTCCAGATTTGCTGCAATCTATTGTTGTGTAAGATTTACCATAATCATTTCGTTTGACTATTAACACGTTCTTGATCACCAGAACATTTATAAATTCCTCTTAAATGGCAAAATCTAATGAAGAAAGCCAGGGTGAAGAAAAAATGGCGTCGTATGCCGATGCAACAAAAACCAATCCAAAGACAATACACTCTTCAACAATGTCAGGAGTTAAACCAGTCTTTGTTCAAGAAATAGATGTATTTTGTTCACTTACAGACAGTGTTACTACAAAAACACTGTATTTAACAAATGTTGAAATGTACCAAACGCTAGGTTATTCAGTTGAGGCACGTTCGATCATTGGACTTCAACGAATAAGAGGCCTCTGGCGAATATACTTAGATTGTGAAACGGCAAGAGATCACCTCATCTGTAAGGGTGTAGAAATAAGAGGTAAAAAGGTAAACATTTACTCGAGGAACCCTCGTGTAACGACACATGAGGACATAGACACTGTAAGAATAAGAGTGAAGGATGTCCCACTCTCTGCCGATGACGGCCAAATATTAAGAGCTCTAGAAGAAAAGAACTGTATCATAATGAACCACTTCAGAGAACGTCTCAGGTAAAGAATGAGATCACAAACTGTCTCACTGGTGATAGGATCATAATATGTCAGGGTCCTTTACCCCAACACATTCCTCGCTCTATTACCATAGGAAAATACAGAGCCACAGTTATGTACCGTGATCAACCATCAACAGGCAGTCGTCCTAAAAAGTGTTCAAAATGTCTAACTGATGGGCATAATTTTACCAATTGCCCTAATGACTGGGTTTGTAAATCGTGTGGTAAGGAAGGTCATAAACAAATTGACTGTACAGAAAATGACCTCTCTGATACCACTCAACAATCTGATGAACATCAAAAAACAGATGAAGTAAGTGAAATCACAAATGATGCTGATGATACTACTTTAGATACCTATGCTGCACAACAACCAAGTCACATAGATGATCCATCTACAAATAGTGAACCTGAATCAACTAGTGTACATGATAATGACATAGACACGCCCCAATATGTACCTACTTTGGATGAACAAAAAAGAAAGAAAAAAAAGTCAAAGAAAGAGAGAAAAACAACACAAACTCAAATTTCATCATTTGTATCTGAACAACAGGAGTCTGAATCAACTCCAGGAAAACAAAAAAACAACAGAAACGTTGAACGGTCTCCAGTTACACCGACACATGTTTTGCATGACAACGAAGGAGATACCACGACTAAACGGCCAAAAACTTTGGCAACTTAATAATATCAACTGAAAACTAATGACATTTATCAGTACTGCAAAAACAAACAGTTTGAATAATTTTTATTTGAAAATAAATAAATGTAGAATTAATTTAATATTATACTGTAATACATCTTCAGTGATATTTATTCTTTGTATGTTCATGATGATATTTAAAACAAAACTCATTCACAGTACAGTTGAACTAAGTACCACTCAATATACATGTATTCACAGAACCATTCACATTTCAAAATTCATACTTTTGGTGAATTACATATTTTACATAAACTTTGAACTTTTCTCAGCCCAGTTCCAACTAATCCAAATGTGCCTCTGAATTCTTCTTAGATCACAAGATGAA